>NW_013952925.1:209350-211007 GCF_001266775.1 Austrofundulus limnaeus | reverse complement strand
GACAGGAAGTTGTTCTGTAAACATCTGCAGACAGACAGGAAGTTGTTCTGTAAACATCTGCAGACAGACAGGAAGTTGTTCTGTAAACATCTGCAGACAGACAGGAAGTTGTTCCATAAACATCTGCAAACAGGAAGTTGTTCCATAAACATCTGCTTACAGACTGGAAGTTGTTCCATAAACATATGCTTACAGACAGGAAGTTGTTCCATAAACATCTGAAAATAGGAAGTTGTTCTATAAACATCTGCAAACAGGAAGTTGTTCCATAAACATCTGAAAATAGGAAGTTGTTCCATAAACATCTGAAAACAGGAAGTTGTTCCATAAACATCTGCAAACAGGAAGTTTTACAAACATCTGCAGGCAGTTGAACATCCACTTCCACCTGGTTGATCTCGTTAGATTGTGCTAACGGCTAACAATCTGCTGCCTGTAATTAGCTCGGCTGYAGAATGACCGTTAACCTTTGGGCAGATCCACCTGAGGAAACTCTGCTTCTCCACAGTAAAAGCTGAAGAAGCACAGGGTTCTGTAAGTTCTGTTCCCTCATCACAGCTTCATATTGCTCTGTCTGGTTCTTCAGAGCAGAAGGTGTCTCAACTTGACGTTTTATTTTCATCCATCAGGTGTGAAAGCCCACCTGATGAAACCGGTTCCTGTAGAACCTCAGAGGAGCTTCAGACTCCAGCCATTGTTAAAAGTTTTAATAAAATCCTGCTTCTGCTGTAAAACAAACTGTGTGAGGTGAGATTTCTGCCTGAGGAAAATGTCTTTTTGCAGGACTCACTGTACCCTGACTTTTTATTATTTTTTTATTTGAAAAAAAAAAAACTAACATTTTATCTGTAGAAAATGAGCTCACAGTTCTGCTGAATGGATGTGTGTGTTTGAAACTATTTAAATGACCTCAGTTTGCAGAACAAGCTCATTCTTCACCAGACTAACAGCTAACCGGAGCTATAACTGTTTTCATGAACCACTGAATTAAAACAATATTTATCTGGAGTCAGAATAAAGAACAAAAAATATATTTTATTAAATGAAAAATATGAATTATTTTGTTAAAACAAAAAGCAAAGAAGCAGTAAGTTTCCTAACAGTTAACGAGCAGAAAGGAAGCAGGTGTTTCTGATTGGAAGCCTCAGGACAGGTGTGTTTGTTCCTGAGTGACATCATGAAGAGTCAGAGTAAGAGCTGCTTCAACTCTTTAACATATTTACATGTTTAGTGTTGATTCTCTTTATTTACATGTTTAGTGTTAGTTCTGTTTATTTGTTTACATGTTTAGTGTTAGCTTATGTTTATTTATTTGTTTACATGTTTAGTGTTAGTTCTGTTTATTTACATGTTTAGTGTTAGCTTATGTTTATTTGCATGTTTAGTGTTAGCTTATGTTTATTTGTTTACATGTTTAGTGTTAGTTCTGTTTATTTACATGTTTAGTGTTAGCTTATGTTTATTTGCATGTTTAGTGTTAGCTTATGTTTATTTGTTTACATGTTTAGTGTTAGTTCTGTTTATTTACATGTTTAGTGTTAGTTCTGTTTATTTACATGTTCAGTGTTAGTTCTGTTTATTTACATGTTCAGTGTTAGTTCTGTTTATTTACATGTTCAGTGTTAGTTCTGTTTATTTACATGTTCAGTGTTAGTTC
>NW_013952925.1:201201-208934 GCF_001266775.1 Austrofundulus limnaeus | reverse complement strand
TACATGTTTAGTGTTAGTTTTGTTTATTTACATGTTTAGTGTTAGTTCTGTTTATTTACATGTTTAGTGTTAGTTCTGTTTATTTACATGTTTAGTGTTAGCTTCTGTTTATTTACATGTTTATAGTGTTCTGTTTATTTACATGTTTAGTGTTAGTTCTGTTTATTTGTTTACATGTTTAGTGTTAGCTTATGTTTATTTACATGTTTAGTGTTAGCTTATGTTTATTTAGTTGTTTACATGTTTAGTGTTAGCTTATGTTTATTTACATGTTTAGTGTTAGCTTATGTTTATTTAGTTGTTTACATGTTTAGTGTTAGCTTATGTTTATTTACATGTTTAGTGTTAGCTTATGTTTATTTAGTTGTTTACATGTTTAGTGTTAGCTTATGTTTATTTACATGTTTAGTGTTAGCTTATGTTTATTTAGTTGTTTACATGTTTAGTGTTAGCTTATGTTTATTTACATGTTTAGTGTTAGCTTATGTTTATTTATTTGTTTACATGTTTAGGGTTAGCTTATGTTTATTTACATGTTTAGTGTTAGCTTATGTTTATTTATTTGTTTACATGTTTAGGGTTAGATTATGTTTTTTATTTACATGTTTAGCATTAGCTTATGTTTTTTATTTACATGTTTAGCATTAGCAGAGCTAAACTAACGTTAGTTAGCACATTGACTTAGCAAAGCTAGCTCTTTGGTTAGCTGTGCCCACCACAGTCTTTGCCTTTATTTTAAAAAGTGTTTTGTTGGATCACAAAAATGAAGGTCATGTTTTATTAGAAAGATATCTAATAAACCACTGAATGGATTTAATTAAACTCATAGATGAACGTCTACAGCTGATTAAGAATTTTAAAAAATTTTCTTATCTAGTATTTTTGTTTTTCTAATCGTTTGCTCAGTTGGATTAGCTGTGGCTGTTTTTAATCAGACTGACGTCCATTCAACATTACTCTTATCTGTTTCATGAGATATTTTGCTAACAGAATGGTTGCCTCCTGTCATGAACACTGATATAAAAACAGTTAATTAGTGCAAATTAAAAACAAAAGTATAAATAATGAGTGGTTTATTAAAAGGTAAACATTTTATTAGTTTTATTCTTTATTTTATCTCTTGTTGGGCTTTGCCCCCCTGCCCCTCAACTTCCGGTTCCGCCCCTGGATTCCTCCGCTCGTTCTGTCAGTTTCTGCCGCGCGCTCCAGCAGCTCTCAGAACCGAACCCAGGCTCTCCGACCACCCGAACCTGTGTGGGTTCTGATCCCCGGACCTGTCGGGTTCCTCCTCACGGATTCATTTGGGTTTTTTTTTTCCTTCTCGTCAGCTCGGAACCGCTCGGCTCGGCTCGGAGGAACAGTTTGGGTCCGAACATGAACCAGACGGCCAGCGTGTCCCACCAGGTGAAGTGCCAGTCCACCAAGACCATCAAGGTAAGCGCTGGTTCTGGTTCCGGTTCTGCTGGGTGTCAGTGTGTGGAGAGCAGCGGCGGCTCTGATCCAAACTTCGGTGCGGGTTCTGGTGACAGTCGCACTGACGCACGATGGTCCCGAACCTCCGGGTCCGGGCTGGAGCCGGGCAGGACTCGAGTCTGAGCCGGGTTCTGATGTGGATCCGGACCTCCAGCGGGCTGGAGCTCCAGTTGGTGCAGTGGAGACATTTCATTCATATCACGTCCTGTTCTTCAGAACCGAACCCGAACCGCACGGGTTCGGACCGCAGGAACACCTGGAGACATCTGTCCTGCAGGTGCTGAACTTCTCAGGTCCAGGTGTGCAGACCTGGTCCAGGTGTGCAGACCAGGTCTCAGGAGGGGATCCATCAGGTTCAGACTGATGGAAGCAGGTTCTGATTCTGGTTCTGGTCCAGAACTGGGTGTGAAGGGACAGTCTGAGGGTTCTGAGTTCTTCCTGTTGGAAACATTAGGGTCTAGAGGTTCTGGTTCTGGTGTCATCTCGACCCAAGTGGAAGGAGTTCTGTCAGATCAGCTGATTTTACCTGCTGGATTGTTTCCTGGTTTCAGTKTGTGGCTCGTGGGCCACCTGTGGTCCTTCAGGTCCTCTGCAGCGGTCCTTTAATAATCATAAATAAATAACTGCTGAACAATGTTTTGATCCTAAAATGGTTTAAAAACGATCCTTAATCCTGGGATCAGATCATTCAGTGAATTTAAAATCATAAGATTATAATAAATTAAACACCTAAAGAACTGATCCTGTGCTTCACAAACTTTTTATCTTTTCACCCACAAACTACAGCAGAGCCCTGAGCCCCCAGCACATTGTTTTAATGTCAAACAAGAACATAACATTATTTATTACATTATTTTTGTCCCTTTGAAGTACACTAATTTTATTATTTTGTAAAAACAAAGGAAAAATGTTCTCAGTTGTCATTTTTGTGAGATTAATTCAGAAAATATTTTCAGGACCCCAACTTTGGGAACCACTGTATGTTATTGGGTTTGCTTCTGAGAACTTTAATGTTTCACATGTTTAAYGTGAAAACATCTAATTACTTAAATTAACATGTTTTATTTCAATTTGGTGGAAGTATATGGCATTAGCTCGCGAGCTAACACCATATATATAATATTACGTTGTTCTTCAGTGATACGTGAGCCCCTTCCTTTTGGAAAAACAAGACTTTGAAGCTTTCAGGATGGCGTCCATGTTGTGGACATAGACAGTTCTCCTGACCGTTACCTGCTGGRGKATTCAGATATTTAGTTTTCACTTTTATTTCTGAAACAAATGAATGTTCTGACACTTCTGACTCATTCTGAACACTAACTGAGAGCTAAAATTCACTTCTGCGTCCTGGAAAATGTACAAAAAACTTAGACTCTGTGTAGAATGTAGCTCTGGAGCTTCAACATTTTTAACAAAAACACATTTTTAAAATGACTGTATTTCTTAAAATAAGTCTCACATTTAAAATTGAGCAAATAGGCAAAATGTGAAATGATAAAAACAGTTTGGTACATCCTGCCTCGTCTTTTAAAGAGTTTCTACACTTAAATAAAACGTCCTCACAGTTCGTCTCACCTATTTATTTATTTATTTGTGTACCTGTGTTGTCACTCTRTACTGTACTCAGACAAATCATCCCAGCAGTAAACAAGGTTTKAGGCGTCAAACAGCCCGAGGCTCTGGTTGCAGCTCAGCGTGTCGGTGAACCTGTGAGAGCTGAGTGAAGCAGCAGGATCATCGTAAGGATTAAATACACTCAGAACTCCTGAGAGCAAAAACGCCGTTAATCTGAGCCCGTCCTGCATCTGCTGCTGCCCAGGACTTAACGTTTGTTATCCTCTTAAATGCCCCGGCTCTGTGTCAGGGAGCAGTTTTCAGATGAGAAACCCCGGACCCCCAAAGTCCTGAAGGTCACGGCGGGTTTAACGAGGCAACATGCTGGTTCGTTTGGTCCGGTCCACCCACGGAGCGAGCAGGAGGTTCTGAAAGTGTTTAAATTTACAGAACTGGAGCTTTGATTTATTTAAAAATAATAATAATCTGACTCTCTTTGTGATATTTTCAGTCTCCTCTTCTACGACGAGAGTCTGACATCAAACCATTTATAGTCTCATCACTTAAAACATGGAGGTGACAGAGAGAGGAAATAAAACCACACCAAGTCTTTAATTGGACTCGACAGCGTTTCTTATAAAACCCAGAGTTCTGCTTCATAAATTACTCCAAAAACAAATTAAAGTCTTCGCAGTCAGAAACATAAACCTGAAACATTTGTTTCCACACTTTACACTTAAAAATAATCATTTTGGGGGGGGGGCATTGCCCCCATCGGGCCCCCACTTGGTGGCGCTATAGCTCTACATGAGCTACATTAAAACATGATTAAAAAATACATGTGCTTCTGTTAAAATCAAAAATTACACTAAAATCACAGTTARCTTTGCTAATCATTAATATGACTAAAAATATAGTAATATAAGCTAACGCTAAGCAAATAAAAGTTAGTTGAAGCTAACAGCTAATTGCTAACCACTAAGAATATCAAACGGCTAACAAAATATACCTTCTCTAATACTAAACCACTAAACAAGTTAAAATTAGTGGAAGCTAACTGCTAATATGACACAAGTCTTAGTCTTCTTTTCCCTGAAGACTGTCAGGACTGACAAACATGTTCATGTTAGCTTACTGGTTAGCTGTTGGCTGATATGAAGAGGACTTTGTGCAAGAGAACTCATCCGCTATTAGTTTATAAGTTGGTGAAAAATCTAATTTAGCTAAATTCTGCTGTTAGCTGAACTGTGCCCTCATTTATGTGCCGTTAGACCTTAGATCACCTTTTCTTCTAACACAATAGTTAAAACAACGTATTTGTTTTTTGTTTGTTTTTTTTGAAGAAATTGTTTCGTAATTTACTATCAACTGATCACAAATTGAAACGATGTCACGTTAAACAATGATCTCTCATTATGAAGTCAGAGAAAGTCTTCAGTGTCGTTCGTTGTGTGAATTATAAAAACCATCAGGTGTAAAAATAGAGTTTCTTTTACTGGTTGTTCAACACGGTAGTTCACAGAATCTCGTTTCTGATATTTGACAGGTTCTTAATGCAGCCAAGGAGAGAGCTGCTCTCTTTCAAATCAGCTGAAGAAGCAGAAGATGAGCTGAAATCAAAACAGTCCTTTCAGTTAAAACTCTAAACATTTAAATCTGCTTTTCTTTTTTTAGTTGTGTTCTAATTGAATTTGTTCTTGTTACATTTGGTAAGTACTTWTCACAACACAATTTAACGAATTGATAAATCTGAGGTTTTAGACGTCTTAACAACAAAAAATAAATCCTCCTTTCAGAGCTAGTAGCTGAGAGTCATCTCTAACACGTCCTCTGAAGGCCGACAGATCAAACATTTCTCTTTCATGTTTCACATTGTGAGTACACCAGTGGATCTGAGGCTTTGTTTGCTTTGTCTCCTCAGCAAACAGCTGAAGCTCTCGTCATGTCAGCTGGTTATTAGACCTGTGAGGAGTCTCCCTCTGTTCAGGAGATCCATCACAGAAACAGTCTTTAAAAACTGCTCTGAACCAAGCAGCTCTGGAGATAATGGATCACTGGAATCAGTCTTGTTAGAATGATTGTGTTTGCTCTCCAGCCGAAGAGTCTATAAATTACAGCCGGCTGACAGCGAAACGTCCTCCCACTGCGAGGAGACCCTTCAGACCCCAACGATACATAGTCCCATCAYGAGAAGACCCTTCAGACCCCAACGATCCATCCTCCCACCACGAGGAGACCCTTCAGACCCCAACAATACATCCTCCCACTGTGAGGAGACCCTTCAGACCCCAACGATACATCCTCWCACTGAGAGGAGACCCTTCAGACCCCAACGATCCATCCTCCCACCACGAGGAGACCCTTCAGTCCCCAACAATACATCCTCCCACCATGACGAGACACTTCAGCCCCCAACGATCCATCCTCCCACCATGAGGAGACCCTTCAGACCCCAACGATACATCCTCCCACCACGAGGAGACCCTTCAGACCCCAACGATACATCCTCCCACCATGAGGAGACCCTTCAGACCCCAAAGATACATCCTCCCACCACGAGGAGACACTTCAGCCCCCAACGATCCATCCTCCCACCATGAGGAGACACTTCAGCCCCCAACGATCCATCCTCCCACCATGAGGAGACACTTCAGCCCCCAACGATACATCCTCTCACTGAGAGGAGACCTTCAGACCCCAACAATATATCCTCCCACCATGAGGAGACCTTTCAGACCCCAACAATACATCCTCCCACCACGAGGAGACCCTTCAGACCACAACGATAAATCCTCCCACTGAGAGGAGACCCTTCAGACCCCAAAGATACATCCTCCCACCACAAGGAGACCCTTCAGACCCCAACGATAAATCCTCCCACTGAGAGGAGACCCTTCAGACCCCAAAGATACATCCTCCCACCACGAGGAAACCCTTCAGACCCCAACGATACGTCCTCCCACCACGAGGAGACCCTTCAGACCCCAAAGATACATCCTCCCACCACGAGGAGACCCTTCAGACCCCAAAGATACATCCTCCCACCACGAGGAGACCCTTCAGACCCCAACGATACATAGTCCCATCACGAGGAGACCCTTCAGACCCCAACAATACATCCTCCCACCACGAGGAGACCTTTCAGATCCCAACAATACATCCTCCCACCATGAGGAGACACTTCAGACCCCAACGATACATCCTCCCACTGAGAGGAGACCCTTCAGACCCCAACGATACATCCTCCCACTGAGAGGAGACCCTTCAGACCCCAACGATACATCCTCCCACCATGAGGAGACCCTTCAGACCCCAACGATACATCCTCCCACTGAGAGGAGACCCTTCAGATCCCAACAATACATCCTCCCACTGTGAGGAGACCCTTCAGACCCCAACGATACATCCTTCCACTGAGAGGAGACCCTTTAGACCCCAAAAATACATCCTCTCCCCACAAGGAGTAACTCCAGTGGTCGGTACAATTCAGACCCTCAAAGTTCTAACTCCGATGGTCTGAACCATCCAAACCCTTGTAGTTCTAGCACCACCTCGTCTTCATTGCAGTCAGCTGAACATTTCAGAACCAACCCGATGGGTTCTCTGGTGGCCTGTTGGGTCCAGGACTGGATGTAATGAAGTGGATCTGAAGGAGCTCTGGCCTCTGAGGATGAACTAAAGCTTCTCAGACAGAAAGCAGAGCGAGTTCTCGTTACTGCAGCTGTAAAATCACGTCTGCCGGCGATAAGAGACATTTAAAAAGGTTTTAATCTGAATGTGGCTGAAAGGCTCCAGCTGACATTTTAATTTCAGTGTTTTTTCTGGGTCGGGCGGGAGAACGTCTCTTTCTCTTCTACAAACTAGTTCTGTTTTATTTTTTGTTTGGGTGTTCATGACTCAATTGAAGAATTTGATTTGTTTTTTTTTTAAACTGGAGTATTACTCTTAAGATTCAGATTTTTATGCTGGTTTGTTTATTAAAACAAGACGTTGTGAGGAATAAACCTTCCTCTGACAGAAAAAAAAGGAAGATTTTACACAAAAATAAAGCGTTTGACTCCTCAGTGTTGTTTTGTGTTTAGAAGTTTGACGGGTTTGTTCTGTGGTGTTGATCTTCACTCGTCGAACACAGAAGGTGTTGATTGAAGCTGGGATTCAGATCAAGTGTGAAACAAACGGAGCCAATTAACAGAAAATACAACATGTGAAAAACGTTTACTTTCATTCAGAACTCGTTTCCCAGCAGCTGATTATAACTCTTATTTATTGTTAATGGTTTTTGAAGTTGGTTTCTGTGGAGCAGTTATAATCCGTCAGTGTCTTACCTGCAGTCAGTTATTGTCCAACAGCTGAATTGAATTTAAAATCACTTTTTTACCTGCTTCCATCACTTTCACTCATTTCATAACTAATTTTTGGTAAACTTTGTAAAGACATGAGCTGTGACCACTCTTGCGGCCGCATACGCAGCATGCTCAACACCAGCGTCAGGTTGATGATATCTGCTTATTAATCAACTGAAGATTGTGTGACGAACCATTACTTTAGCTGATTATTTTTGTCTCTGTTAGCAAAATATCTCACAAACTCCATAACCTGTTACAATTTGCAGCCAACGTGACTTAAAATGATTAGGGCTGTGTATTGGCAAGAATTTGGCGATACGATACATATCATGACAGAGGGGTCACGATACGATATATCCC
>NW_013952925.1:192670-199423 GCF_001266775.1 Austrofundulus limnaeus | reverse complement strand
AATGAAATATCGCGATATTTCATTTCCTGATACTGTATCGATATTCTAAAGCCCTGTATCGATTTTTTTTATTAAGGTTTAAAATGTCAGCTGTTGTAGTTCAGCTTCTGACCGCTAGTCAGAACACAAGCAGCGATTACTTCATCAGGGACATTTCCAGTGAGTGCCAACTAGTGGTCAGAGGCTGAACTACAACAGCTGACATTTTAAACCTTAATAAAAAAAATCGATACAGGGCTTTAGAATATCGATACAGTATCAGGAAATGAAATATCGCGATATTTCAATGTATCGATATTTTCTTACACCCCTAAAAATGACCGCCACAGCTGAGCAACAACAAAAAGAGGCTAAAACTTTGTTAAATGTGTAGATATGGAGGTAAAATAAGGGGTGGTAGTAGCTGAGAGTCGTCCCGTGATGGGCTCTGATTATTAAAGGTTAAATCAGACTCGATGTGCGTTCCTCATGTTTTCGTAAAGTTCAGGTTTTTCTCGTCTCTCAGCTTGTTTTAATGTTTTATAATCGGCTCGGTGCTTCCAGCTCCACACAGAACCGTCTGCAGACCCGGCTGGATCCGTTCAGAGCAGAACCGGACTGTGAAATGAATGTATTCCTGCTTGCCTTCGCAGCGGCCCGAGGCAGATGATGAACTCTGGGGACAGAGAGGAGTTATTGCTTGTTCTGTTTGCTGCTCCAATCTGTATGTATAAAGTGTGAGAGCAGCTCGCCCCGAGGAGGAAGACTCATCCCACTAACACGAGGAGAGGTGTGGAAACACGATGAAGAGCTGTCTGTTCCCTGATTCATCACTTCACCGGCTCACCTGCAATTATACAGGAGCTGAGGATGACTTGTTAGGAGGAGAGCACCCTGGAAGGAGCTCATCTTACAAACAAACACGTTTCTTCAAGCTGATGTCTGGATTTCACTTCAGACTGAAAAGATTTTACATTTCCTTTAAATCAATAATGTTTCTGTAGGTTTCTCATAAAGCTGAAACACTTCTGCCTTCAATAATTACAAATTTACTTTACAATGTTCTATAAAATCAGGTTTTAGCATCACTGTAAGCACTTTTTTGTTCACTGTGTTATTGCTTGCTATCAGAAAGTATCATGTAATTACCTTGATTAATTTAATTGAACTTCACTTTTGGTGTCAACCTCATTCAAGATGGCCACCAGAGCTAATATTCTCATTCAAGATGGCCACCAGAGCTAAACATCAGTGGCAACCTTATTTAAGATGGCCTTAATACTGGCATCAACGCCAATAAAGATGGCCTCCACAGCTTATCACTGGTGTCAACCTCATTCAAGATGGCCACYAGAGCTAATTATTCTCATTCAAGATGGCCACCACAGCTAATAAYGAAGCCAGTGCCAATAAAGATGGCCATTACAGTTATTCATTGTTGTCAAAGCTATTCAAGTAGCTGCCACAGCTAACTATTCTCATCCAAGATGGCCACCAGAGCTAAACATGGGTGGCAACCTTATTCAAAATGGCCTCCACAGCTAATCATAGACTGTGTCCAAATCCAGAGGCTGGGTCCTCTGAAAGACCTGGCCTACCCGGTCTAGGTGGGCCGGGTCCTTGGTCGACCGTGAAGACCGGAAAATAGTGTCTGTGAATTTGGACGGTCTAGTCCCCCATACTTACCCCAGCGTATCATGTCGCCTATCAACCATTACAACGCTAAACAGAAGCAAAATTAGATCGAAATTWAAAAAATATCATTATATTAGTTATTAATATCACAAAACAATAAAATTAACTTAAAAGTAATATTTGAAGGACTAATGGACCCGCCATGGGTGCATGTTTATTTCTCTATACCAGCTCGTTTGATTTACAAACATGTTTATACAAATGATAAAAGTATTAAGAACACAACCGCTTGAAACTTTTAATTTTTATACCAATAGATTTTTATATAAAATGTACTCCTTTCTCTCGCGTTATCCATCATTACTAGCTTAAAAAAAAGCTCTGGTCGGGCCGCAATGCATTATGGGATATGGTGGGCCGGGAATGATCCATCGGACCAGTCCTTCGATTCGGGGCAAAGGAAGGACACATTTGTCGGCCGCATCGGAAGAGTCTTCGGATTTGGACAGCCTCCGGCGCGGTGCTGTGATGTAAAAGGACGACAAATTCGGCCTTCGGAGGACCTAGTCTCTGGTTTTGAACACAGCCATTGTCATCCAACATGGCCACCACAGCTAATAATGGAGTCAACGCCAATAAAGATGGCCACCATAGAAAGACTGAATAGCTTCCAACATGGTTTATTTTCTGAAAGTTTTTTGGTGTTTTAATGTTTGTGTTTCTGAAGTTTGTTAAAGTAAAATTAAAAAATTCTAATTACATTCTGATCTGTATAAAAAAAGATGGAGTCTTTATGTTCAGTCACTTTGTCATGTTTCGATTTAAATCATTGATTCGATTAAATCCTTCATTTTGTTTAATTACCAAAACACTGAGGACACGACTGATCAGATGGATTTAATCCCTTCAGGGCTCTGAGGTGCATCGTTTAATCTAACAACTCTGCTCAGTAATTTAATATTTAATTCTTATAAACTATAAAACCTCTTCCTCCTCATCTTCCTCATTCTGAGGGAAAGTTAGCAGAATCTGTTGGTTTATGATGAAACAGGATTAATAATCTCCAGCAGCTGATGTAATGTCGCAGGTTTAATCTGGTTTAGTAGCTCCGGTCGTGCTCTAACCTCTAAAAACACGGCTCAGGATCTTTCCACCAGTTTGGATCTGCCGGTGTCGGGTCTCCAGGTCGTCCTGAGTTCTGACAGCGACTCGATCCTGGCTGTTCGTTGGTATTCTGCTCCCGCTTCCTGCTTGACGGCAGGTCCATACGGATCCAAAGGCTTTGTGACAAAGTTGATGAGGCGTGCATTTTCACTGCGACAACCCGACCACCACAAATAAGAACCTGCAGAATAAAAGGAGTCCGAGGACAGAGAGGAGAATAGGAACGACTTCTAAAAGTCTGTCAGAATTGACTGGGTCCTGGTCTGTAGGTCCTGGATTGGAGTCGGGGGTCAAAGGTTTGGTACAGGTCCTGGATCAGAGTAGGTAGGGGGTCAAAGGTAGGGTAGGGTACAGGTCCTGGTTCGGAGAAGGGGGTCAAAGGTTGGGTACAGGTCCTGGTTTAGGGGTCAAAGGTAGGGTACAGGTCCTGGTTTAGGGGTCAAAGGTTGGGTGCAGGTCCTGGTTTAGAGTAGGGGGTCAAAGTTTGGGTGCAGGTCCTGGTTTAGAGTAGGGGGTCAAAGGTTGGGTGCAGGTCCTGGTTCAGAGTAGGGGGTCAAAGGTTGGGTGCAGGTCCTGGTTCAGAGTAGGGGGTCAAAGGTTGGGTACAGGTCCTGGTTCAGAGTAGGGGGTCAAAGGTTGGGTACAGGTCCTGGTTTAGGGGTCAAAGGTAGGGTACAGGTCCTGGTTTAGAGTAGGGGGTCAAAGGTTGGGTACAGGTCCTGGTTCAGAGTAGGGGCTCAAAGGTTGGGTACAGGTCCTGGTTCAGAGTAGGGGCTCAAAGGTTGGGCACAGGTCTTGGTTTAGGGGTCAAAGGTTGGGTATAGGTCCTGGTTCAGAGTAGGGGGTCAAAGGTTGGGTACAGGTCCTGGTTCAGAGTAGGGGGTCAAAGGTTGGTACAGGTCCTGGTTCAGAGTAGGGGGTCAAAGGTTGGGTACAGGTCCTGGTTCAGAGTAGGGGGTCAAAGGTTGGGTACAGGTCCTGGTTCAGAGTAGGTGCTCAAAGGTTGGGTACAGGTCCTGGTTCAGAGTAGGGGCTCAAAGGTTGGGTACAGGTCCTGGTTTAGGGGGTCAAAGGTTGGGTACAGGTCTTGGTTTAGGGCTCAAAGGTTGGGTCTCAGCATCTCAGCTTTCAGCCGCCCACATCTAGAAACAGACCAACTGATTAAAGGTCTCTCCTGCTGGTGGATTATGTGAGTAGACGTTTATAAATTATTTTTTTAATCCCAGTGTCACGTCTTCATCAGAGTTGGTGTTGAGGATGACTCTCAGCTACTACCACTTTAAATTTAGGTCATTATCTGTTAGATTAACTGTTGCAGCCATCTAAGATAATTAACGTTTGTATTTTGATCTCTGTATAAAGACATTTATGAGTTTATTAAACCAGTTTGTATGTTTTTAAATCCTGAGTTTCAGGAAGCTGTGTCGTGTTTTCGGTGGTGAAAGGATTATTTTTAGTTTCCGTCATCAGGAGAAATGATCTTCAGCTGGTCGCCATCAGGAAGCTGTAATTAACCCATCAGAAGGAGGGAAAGTATAGTGCTCGCTCTCTGCTGGTTTATGGAACATCCCTACTTTATCTCGTGTATTTTTACACGATTTGTATCTGAACCATCATCCGGGTCCGAGGGTCGGGTCGGAGGAGGAGATGRTTCTGACGGTTTGTGTTTCCGCCTCCAGCTGCAGCTGTTATCTCTTTACCTCTTCAACGCTCTGCTACAGGATACATAAAATGATTTTTATTTTAATTTGGTGCATGAGTTCCAAGCTTTTCTGCTCCAAACACAATTTTATTAAAGATAATTGYGAATTTTCCAGGCATATATTTCAATTCTACACTACAATCCAGTAACTGTTACCTTCAGTAAAAAAAGATAAATATATATATAAAATATATTTGATTTTACATTATAGTCTATTTAAATACCATGAAATTGGCCGCTGTCTGAAAACAATGCCTCGGGGGAGGGGTGCTCTGTGGGGCGGGGCTCTGCTGCAGACTGAGCTCCAGGGAGGAGCTTTRTGTAAATAGGTGGAGCTTTGTACCAGCAGTGTTTAGGCAGCTCCACATGGTCACAGGACATTCAAGGGTTTCTCAAACATGCATGAGTCAACTCTGGGGATGTTTCGGATGAGGACATGACAAAACATGATGTAAAGATCAAAAAAGTCCATTAAAAGTGCTGCCAAGGAGTGAGACGACATGATAATGGCCCCTTTTATTTGTGGTGAAAATGTGAACAGAAGTTCAGAATTGGACATGAACAGAGTTTAAAACGTGGACCATCGCCAAATTAGTCAAAATGTGGATAAGAGGATTTAAAAACTTTAGTTAAATCTGTCCAGATAAAATTTAACCTTTTAGAATGAAGAATAAATGACCTCCCTTCAGTTTTTACAGTGAGCAGCTCGTCTTCWGGCTGCAGTTAGTGACACCTACAGGTCAGGAGGAGAACTGCAGCACTGAAATGAAAATATGCTGAGGAAACATGAATAAACTATTTTAGAATGTTACTTATATTGTATAAAATAATATTTGCAGATTAGTTGTAAGAGAATTAAAGTTTGATTCTGGCAGGTTTATACATTTTTTCATTTTTATATATTTACTGATGGTGAGACAGGTTGTGTGAAGGTTCGGTGTGGACATAAATTAGTCTCAAAGATTTGAGTGCACAAGATTTGTTAGAATTTACTCAATGTTGCGTTCATTAAAATTGTTGCGTTAAGTAACATTGTTTACCCAAATGTTGTATTCGCTAAAGTTGATGCGTTCACTAACATTGTTATGCTCACAAACGTGTTCACTAATGTTGCATTCCCTAACGTTGTTATGCTCACAAACATTGTGTTCACTAATGTTGTGTTTATTAACGTTGTTGTGTTCACTAACATTGTTATGCTCACAAACGTGTTCACTAACGTTACGTTCACTAATATTGCATTCACTAAAGTTGTTGCGTTCACTAACATTGTTATGCTCACCAACGTTGCGTTCACTAACGTTATTCTCACAAACGTTGCATTTACTAATGTGTTCACTAATGTTGCGTTCACAAACATAGTTATGCTCACCAACGTTGCGTTCACTAACGTTATTCTCACAAACGTTGCATTCACTAACGTGTTCACTAATGTTGCGTTCACTAACATTGTTATGCTCACAAACGTTGCGTTCACTAACATTGTTATTCTCACAAACGTTGGGTTCACTAATGTTGCATTCACTAACGTTGTGTTCACTAATGTTGTTGCGTTCACTAATGTTGCGTTGACTAACATTTTTATGCTCACAAACATTGCGTTCACTAACGTCGTGTTTCACTAATGTTGCATTCACTAACGTGTTCACTAAAGTTGTTGTGTTCACTAACGTTATGCTCACAAACGTTGCGTTCACTAATGTGTTCAGTAATGTTGTTACACTCACAAATGTTGCATTCACTAACGTTGCGTTCACTAATGTTGCGTTCACTAATGTTACACTCAAACTGCGTTCACTAACGTTGTGTTCACTATTGTTGTGCTCACTAATGTTTTCACTAATGTTGTGTTCACTAACATTGTTGCGTTCACTAATGTTACGCTCACAAACTTTGTGTTCTCTAGCGTTGTTTCGTTCACTAACGTTACGCTCACCAACTTTGCGTTCACTAACGTTTCGTTCACTAACGTTGTGTTCACTATTGTTGTTTTCACGAACATTGTTGCGTTCACTAATGTTACGCTCACAAACTTTGTGTTCTCTAGCGTTGTTTCGTTCACTAACGTTACGCTCACCAACTTTGCGTTCACTAACGTTTCGTTCACTAACGTTGTGTTCACTATTGTTGTTGTTTTCACGAACATTGTTGCATTCACTAATGTTACGCTCACAAACTTTGCATTCACTAATGTGTTCACGAATATTGCTGCTCGTGTCTCTTCAGTGAATTAGGTTTTTGTTTTTAGAAATAATAATAATAATAATAATAAT
>NW_013952925.1:190945-192650 GCF_001266775.1 Austrofundulus limnaeus | reverse complement strand
GTAGTAGTAGTAGTAGTAGTAGTAGTAGTAGTAGTAGTAGTAGTAGTAGTAATAATAATAATAATAATAATAAATGGTGAGCCATAGAGAAACGGTGTGATAATGGCTCTGATGTTATTCTAACAGCAGGAAACTAAAACCACCTCTTTCAGCTCTAATGACTCCTCAATCCGTCTCCTGGATCTCTGAGCGGGTCAGAACCATCCGTCCATCAGGGGCCACGGATGATCCTCCTCAGCATGACGGGTCCTAGTTCTGAATACCAACAGAACCAGACGCCGCTGCCGCTGGAGGCCGACGGTTGATACGTGGACGCGGCAGTGATGGATCGGTCACCAATAATCCCTTTCCCCTGCGGACCCTCTGATTACTGAGGGGCTTATAATACGAGTTCAGCAGGTGCAGATCTGAGTTTCTCACCTGAACGTGACTCATTGAGAGGAACAGAACCAGAACCTGCAGCGCCTCCTGAGCGCTGCACTCTGAATATCCAATTGTGTCTTTCACTCAAGGGCCCCAGAGCGATTGTAGCTGTGCGTTCAGAATAATTCATGTGTTGTTTGTGCTGCGTAAATGAGTCAAGTTGATGCTCACGCTCTCACACATAATAAGCAGATTAGGCAGCCTTTCATGCAGGATAAAACGTTCAGAACGCAGCGGTTCTGCAGCGGCTTGCTCATTATAAGCATCTCTGGTACCACTGGGTTTGTTCTGATGGTAGAGAGGAATGTTAAACCTGCAGGTGCACTTCCTGCCTCTGACCAGCAGGYGGCGCTGCTGCTCTTCACAAAATAAACCGAAATTAAATCTGTTTTACACAAAACTTTAACCTCCTGCTGGCTTTGTTTGATGTTAAAAATAAAGTTTATTCAGATACATGTGTCATAAATTAGTTTTGTTGAATTAAATCAGCTGGTAATTTATTCTAATGTTCATTATTATTTATGATAAATAACCAAATAAACCAAAGCAGATTAAAACCCGAACAACAACAAACCCAAAGAGAGGTGATCAGRACCTGAACCCAAGGTCAGGTCCAGGTCTTCTGTGGTTCTGGTTCAGACAGGACTTCCTGTCAGCAGGTCAGGTCTCCTCAAAGCTTCAGGATCAGTTTTATMTTTTTAAATCTGAGATTACTCTGAGTTAAGGCCGAACCTGCAGCTTTTATTTAGCTCATTTCAGATTTGAAGATAAGAAGAAACAAGGATATGTGAGCATGTATTCTTGTATGGGTGACAGTGTAGACATAATGTAATCACAATCCCCTCCAGTAACATTACATTAGCTTTTGTCAGGTTTAGCTTTTATTTTCTGCTTTGTTGGTTTTAGTTTTATGGAACATTTTTTTATTTGTAACATTTTCCACCAAAATGTTTAACTTGAGCTAAAAAAAAAAGTTAGTTTTTTCAGCGTTTTTTTCCCACTTTAAGCTGTGAACATCAGCCGAAACTATCCTGCAGGAGAGAAAGTTGGAAAATCAAAGTCTGAGCAGTCAGTGTTGTATAAAGTACCACAAAGGGATACTTGAGTAAAAGTACAAGTATCTTACCAAAAAAAAATTTGGTAAAAGTTAAAGTCTCCTGTAGGAATATTACTTGAGTAAAAGTCTTAAAGTATGTGATATTTGTTGTAGTTAAGTATTAAAAGTCAAAGTACAGATTTAAAAAGAGCAGTTAGATTTTCTGTAAGGACATTTATTAGGAGG
>NW_013952925.1:186086-189085 GCF_001266775.1 Austrofundulus limnaeus | reverse complement strand
CCATCCATCCATCCATCCATCCATCCATCCATCCATCCATCCATCCTTGCTACCTTAATCTTTCTATGTATTTATCTCCATATTTATCAGCAGATGTTTGACTTTATTAAACACATAAAGATCCTAACCTGTCAGTGCTGCAGGACAGCTGTGGCTCTACTTTACCACCATCAGTGTGTGAATGGGTGAATGATTGAAGTGAATGGGTGAATGATTGAAGTGAATGGGTGAATGATTGAAGTGAATGGGTGAATGACTGAAGTGTAAAGAACTTTGGAGTCCAGAGGGATTTGATATTTAAGCTATACAAGTTTAAACCATTTACCTTTTATTTTTAATGGTGGCCTGGTAAGTTTATAAAGTTACTAAACAGTAAAAATCAAATCAGTCACCAGCCTTTGGTTTTATTTTGCAGTAAACTAGCTTACTAGAAAAATAACTAAAGTAGATATTTTCTTTTCAACTTGTTAGGCGTTTTAGTTCAAATGAACTCTTCAGCTCTTGTTCAAATGCCCCAACAAGACCTCCAGGACCAGGACTAAAAGTCCAATCAAATTTAGCCTGGAAGCATTTTGATAAAAACAGGACTAAAGACCATTTCCTCTGTGAATCTGTGAACTCACTCAGCTTTGGTTTGTTGGTAAATATTTCTCTTTAATGGTTCCTGTGTTGGTTTAGGTTTACCTGTACAGGTGTTAGCTGGTTATTCAGCAGAAAACTCCTACAAATTAAACAAAAGTTAATCTCAAACTTTGTGCTGTTTGTTATTTTCTGCACTAGGATTCAGTTTTTGGACCTGTGGACAGAACAGACTCCTTTTCACTGAGTTGTTGAGACACATTTGTCCTTTAGAGAAAGAAAAAGAGCTCATAAAGTAAGAACGTGGTCAGCAGGTCCACTCTGACTGCTCGGACTAATAAAGTGTGTTTGATTAGTGTTTTATGGTCCAAACCGTGCCAAGTGAACATGGTTGGTCCTGACAGTCGGGACGAGTTAGAGTCATGGATTCATCCTTTTGTTCCCAAACATAAAGACCATCACCGGCAGAAATGAAAAATAATAAGTGACCTTTAAATTTCTCCTTGTCCTTTAGTTGAAAACATAAAGAGCTTCTTGTTGTGTTAAATCAGCTGTTTTACTGGTGAAGTTTTTACACCAGGAGCTGCTCAGGGTGAAACTTTACGGCTCACATTTTGTGATCCGACTCTGCACATGAGATATTTGCTGCATTGGTAATTAGAAAAGCCTTACTGGACCTGTTCCCAAAGGTTCTGGGCCTCGGTGCCGTTCAGCACACACTTAATTGTTCTATCAACATTTATCCTTCTGTCCTGAACAGAACCTCCTCCTCTGGACCTCCTGTCTTCACGATGATGTAATGTGTCGGACTTAAGTTTCTCTGGTTAATTACAGCTGAACTTTAGTTGGGAACAGTTTATTTAACAGTTTCTTTAATTGTTCTGAATGTTGACTGATAAACGTATCAGAATCGCCTTTATTGTTGTTTTAATTTGCATTACAATGAAAATGGGTTTGCTGCTCCAAGGTGCTTGTTTTTTTAGACACAATAAAATAACATTAGGAGAGTAGACAATACAATAAAATAGACAAGTTGAAATCAAATAGACAAAAATGTGCACTATCAAAATAAAGACGAAATCAAACAGTTTCTGTACAAATGAAGAATAAGGTTGTATTTTAAGGTTCCCTCTGTTAACAGCTTAACAAAATTWGGCTTTAATTGAAAAAATTATGGTCTGAATTGCTACAAATACAAAATTGGCTCCGCCTCCTGTGATTTGAATAGAAACAAATATTTAGAAAGGCTCCACCTCCTGTGATACAAATAAAAAAACAATATTGTGTTGGTTCCACCTCCTGTGATCTAAATAAAAACAAATATTCAGATAGGCTCCGCCTTTTTTGATCTGAATAGAAATAAACATATGATAGGCTCCGCCTCCTGTGATCTGAATAGACAAATATTTAGATTGGCTCTGCCTTTTTTGATCTAAATAGAAATAAACATCTGATAGGCTCCGCCTACTGTGATCTGAATAGAGAGAAATATTTAGATAGGCTCCACCTCCTGTGATACATATAAAAAAACAATATTGGGTGGGTTCCACCTCCTGTGATCTAAATAAAAACAAATATTCAGATAGGCTCCGCCTTTTTTGATCTGAATAGAACTAAAGATCTGATAGGCTCCGCCTCCTGTGATACGAATAGAAACCAATATTGTATAGACTCCACCTCCAATGATCTTAGTAACAAATGTAAACATAATGTAAAATTGAAGTTTTTTTAAAATAAACATAATTTTCCAAACATTATCTGAAAACGTGTAAACCCACAGAGTCATCCTGTTTCTGTGCAGATTAAGTTTGTTTTCAGCTCCACTGCAGTTCGTCACAGAGGTGAAACTGAAAGTTTTTCTACGTTTGAGGACAGTTTGTCTCCTCAAAGTTCCCACAAAGTTTCTCTACTTCTAACTTTGCCAACAAGCGTAGCTGCAGGCCCGATCGGATCAGGACAGTTTCATAAATCTGCTCCCCAATTAAAGATGAGCTTAAAAGAGAAGAAGCACCCCAAAGGTGATGTGATTTAAATAACTGCTTTTAATAGGCTCCGACTCACAGGGCTTTTCTCACAATTATCACTCGTGACCCACAGCAATTATCACCTGCTCCCTGCAGACAAAAGGCAATTTTCAGCTAATTGAGCTCTAAGCTGCAGGTATTGTGAGAGCCTGACCTTTTGGAGCTGGTTTGGAGAAGTCGTCGGCACRTTAGAGAGGCCAAAAAGCCTCTTGGAAACTGTGACAATCAGCTTTACTTTCCTGATCTAATGATGTGTCTGAGAGGAACCAACAGACAAAAAACTGAGCTTTATTTATTATATGGTTTGTTTATTATATGGTTTGTTTATTATATGGTTTGTTTATTATATGGTTTGTTTATTATATGGTTTATTTATTATATGGTTTGTTTATTATA
>NW_013952925.1:182620-185084 GCF_001266775.1 Austrofundulus limnaeus | reverse complement strand
GTACATGTTTATTACCGTATAGTACATGTTTATTACCGTATAGTACAAGTTTATTACCGTATAGTACATGTTTATTACCGTATAGTACAAGTTTATTACCGTATAGTACATGTTTATTACTGTATAGTACATGTTTATTTACTGTACAGCACAAGTTTATTACCGTGTAGTACAAGTTTATTACCGTATAGTACAAGTTTATTACCGTATAGTACATGTTTATTTACTGTATAGTACAAGTTTATTACCATATAGTACAAGTTTATTACCATATAGTACAAGTTTATTACCGTATAGTACAAGTTTATTACCATATAGTACAAGTTTATTACCATATAGTACAAGTTTATTACCGTATAGTACATGTTTATTTACTGCACAGCACAAGTTTATTACTGTATAGTACAAGTTTATTACCATATAGTACAAGTTTATTACCATATAGTACAAGTTTATTACCATATAGTACATGTTTATTTACTGCACAGCACAAGTTTATTACTGTATAGTACAAGTTTATTACCGTATAGTACAAGTTTATTACTGTATAGTACAAGTTAATTACCATATAGTACATGTTTATTTACTGTACAGCACAAGTTTATTACTGTATAGTGCAAGTTTATTACCATATAGTACAAGTTTATTACCATATAGTACATGTTTATTTACTGTACAGAACAAGTTTATTACCGTATAGTACAAGTTTATTTACGGTATAGTACAAGTTTATTTACCGTATAGTACAAGTTTATTTACTGTACAGAACAAGTTTATTTACCGTAGAGTACATCGTTTACCGTACTGTACAGTGTCATTTACTGTACATTACAATATAATTTACAGTACAGTACAAGTTTATTTAGTAATTTATCATACAGTAGAGGTTTATCTATCATATGGTACAATGTTACTTACCTTACAGTACATAATTTATTTTATGTACAGTAAAAATTTATTTACCATAAATTACACTTAATTTACAGTACAGTAAAACCTTATTTTTCATATAGTACATGTTTTTTTACTGAATTTACTGTACTGTATAATAACATCTTTTTCAGTTCTAACAATAGTCAGAGCCTATAGCTGCATTTCAGCTGCATCTTCTGACTAAATAAAATAAAATGATAGTTTTTAAGCTGAGAGGAGTGGAGAAATGTAACCTTCGACTGAACAAGCAAACAAAAGAAACAAAATCATGAACAGATGCTGTTAAAAAGTTGTACGTGGCCTAARCTGTCCTGTTTGGACTCAGTTGTGTGTATTTGTCCTGTGTGTGATGGTGGACGTCCTTCATCCTCCAGTCTTTGGTTTGTCTGATGGAGGATGAAGGCTGTGAGCGCTCACTGAGCTGCTTTTATTTACTACCTGAAAGGGAAAAGAAAAGACGTGCAGACCTCTGTGAAGCTGTCCTTCCTCTTCTCATGTAGGGATTCAGGAGCTTCCAGGACACATGATGGGTTTTATTTAGATAAACATGTTTAGAATGTTTAATAAACATAAATTAAATAACTTTAATTAAATTACAAATTTAAAAATCATGTCAGCTACTTTTAGCTATTGTTCTGCTAGGTTTTAGCTTTGTTGTGTTAATTTTAGGGATTGTTCTAGTTTAGCTTTAGCCATGTTCTTGCTCATATTAAGTTTTAGCTAGTGCTAATTTTACTGGTTAAACTAAATTTAGCTTTCCTGACAGACTTATTTAACTTTAAGTTATTGTTTAGCTAATTTTAGCTTTCAGCTGTGGTGTTGCTAATAGCTTCTGTTCTGTTTGTTGTAACTTGAATAATCCAGTGTTCAGGCTGTCATTTCTTTTTTTTCTGCTTTATTTAATTTTTGGCCCTTTTTTTTTCATTCTCCCACATTTAAAAGCAGCTGAAATGAAAAGCGACATCGTCGTCATGGAGTTGGCCTTGAAAATGTTTCAAAACGCAGAGAGAAAAGCTAAAGCTTTGAATCTTTATTTCTTATTGTTTTAAACATTGATGTTTTCTACAGATCAGTCTGGAGATTCAAGGTTCTTCAGATTTCAGCTGTAAAATAAATTTACCTGCTGAAAAAAGTTGAAAGAATGTTGAAGTTTATTTAACAGATACAACCAACAGAAATGATTTTATAACCAATGATTAAATGTTTTTATTTAAATACCAGAAGGACRTCTATTATTAGGTATTAGAGGACAAAAACACAAACTGAGTCCAAACAGGATAGTTTATAATAACGTTTTTTTGAAGTGGAATTAATATTGTTATCATAAAAAACACCTTTTTTAAATTCTTCTGTTTTAGTCTCAAGTTTTGATTCTTCTCTTAGCTTAAAAAGTAATTTAAATATTTTATTTAATGATCTTATTGCAGTTACTAAACTCTGAAAAGAGGTGAAAACTGATATTCTATTTATTGAACTAATATTCAATAAATCAGTTACAAAATTTCTTCAGTGTGGAAAATAAATTTGTACC
>NW_013952925.1:180176-182323 GCF_001266775.1 Austrofundulus limnaeus | reverse complement strand
CATTGCTAGCTCACAGGGAAAATTTCTAAATTTTAAGGCATTTTTCCTCAAAACCAGGTTTTTTGTTGCTACTGCTCAAAAAACGCTTCAAATTTTTTTAGGATTATATTTCAGACAGTTCATTCAAATGATACATTGAGGCATTAATTCATTATATTTTGACAAAATGCAATTTTTGCAAACGTTTAAATCAAAACCCGATATCTGCCTGTTTCTCCACTTTTGGACTTGATCCTCGTTTCGATGTGATTGGTCACAAATTAGTTTTCTTAGATTCTTTGATTGAAAATAGAATTATTCATGGTTTTTTATATTTTCGTGTTTTCCCATGAAGTGAGTTTTCATATCAACAAAATGTGTTTAGTCGGGAAAAGAGAATAAAATAATTTAAAACTGTTTTTTGAAATGTGGCTTTGAGGATATAAACAAGCTGTGTTTGTTTGCAAAATATCTCTTGAACCACTGGATGGATTTTAATTAAACTTTTAAGACTGCAGCGTATTACCTACAGTTGGAAGAAAAATGTTAAAAACTCAGATTTAAGCTGAAACTTGGTGTGGTAGTAGCTGAGGGTGGTCTCCAGCAGATCAGGAGGTCTTCAGTGTGATGTTGTTAACTCCTCTTCACGTTCTGATGAAAAGTCATTTTTGTTGTAATTTTCTTCCCTCCAGGCCTCGGAGCTCGTTCCTCCGTTTGAAGCTCGCTCTATAAATTCCTGCTCGCTCTGCGCTCGCTGCCGTGGACGCCGTGAAATGGTTTATTGATTAACCTGCTGCCAGGTGATTAAAACCCACTGAGGGGGAAAAGGCACACTGCCCCCCCAGCCGACACACAAACTGTACGTTTCAATCAGCCGTCCCGCTCACCCGTCCCCACTGTCCCCACCGCACCGCCCGCTGGTGACGGAGACTCAGATTAACGGTGTGTGTGTTTATGGGTGTGTTTGTGTGTGTTTGTAAGTGTGTGTGTGTTTGTAAGTGTGTGTGTCAGTGTGTACGGTAAATTCAGCGTTGAAGGGGGAGGTTGTTTACACGGATTCTGTCCCCGGGAGATAAATGGTTCCCGCCGCAGCTCTGATAATGCCAGGCTGATAACTATCTGCTTCGGTGCAGTCTATCACCTGGAGTCAGGTGTCGGCTTCTGCTCATTTGAATAATGGACCCGATTGGCCCGAGTGGCTCCAGACCCAGATACTGTCAACCTTCTGTCTGCTCCCATCACCATGTTCAATAACACATTCTTCACTTTTCACTGTTAGACTTCCTGTCCTGATGAACATTAACCCTTTCATTCACTCACCTGAGCTTCACAGGTGAGYAGGTGTGACGCTGCACATAGACAGGTCCATGGTCCATCCTCACTGGAGGACAGGGTCACATCTTTGAATATTTTGTTCTGAGATAAGAGTTCTTTGCATATCATCAGTCAGACTTTGTTAAATATGATAAAAAGGTGAATAAATGTTGGTCAGTAACTGACCTGGTGCCACAGCAGGTAACGTGTCGTTCAGGACACAAAGTTTATCACTTTTTCTGTTTCTCTCCTAACAACATAAACTTTTTCATTTCTAATTGAATCTAAACCTCCTCACAGGTAAATTCCCAAAGTAAAAAACCAAACCATGATTGACTCAAGTGGAACTGGTCTGGACTCAGCTGGTTTCAGCAGATCTGCTGGTGATAAATGGTGTCTCCTGGTCCTTTGCTGTAATGGTGAGATCTGTAGTGGAGAACRTCTTTAAGATGATGGACCGTCTGCTCCTGGAGCGGTCCAACATCCATCTTCGTCATCATCCAGGGTCTGGCTAAATGTTCCTGGGCCTGGGCGCGGGCCAAAAGAGATAGCAGGACCATCAGCTGGTTCCGGTCCTGGTCTTCATTTCTGTGTCTTCTTAATATAATGTATGGATCTGTGCCAGAATCTATAGATCTGAACCAATTCAATTAATTTATATCCAACCGATTCACAGCAGAGATCATCAAACATTTACAGACCAAGGTTTTACAGGGAGCCAGCAGACTGTGTTGAATATTCTTCATGGTCCAGGTGTGGTTTTTATGGTTTGTTCCTATGGTCCAGGTGTGGTTTCTATGGTTTGTTCCTATGGTCCAGGTGTGGTCTTTATGGTCCAGGTGTGGTTTTTATGG
>NW_013952925.1:173983-177881 GCF_001266775.1 Austrofundulus limnaeus | reverse complement strand
TATATATATAATAAGCACTGAGTGGTCAGTACAGCTAATTTAGGTTCTGTCTCTGGGTTTAAAAATATGGTATCTGGGCCCCGGGGCGGTGCTGATGCAGGCGTCATGGCAGCGAGGCAGAGACATTTAGCAGCGTGTCAACCTCAGAGGAGTCCTCCATCACACCGGAGCCACAGGAATAAAGGTTGTGTCAGAAATACTGACAGGTGTAATACTTCACCTGGGCCCCGACACGTGCAGGGAAATATTCCTCCACCYAGTTATTCATATTTCTGAGTGTTTTCAGGTTATTTTCCTGTTCAGTTGTTGTCTTTGTTCAGTGAAAACAAAGTTATAAAWACTCATTTATGCTGCTTTCTGAGGTCAGTTAAGGTGAAACTGAATAAGCTRAGTGTTGTTTCTCTGAGTCATTCAGGTGAAATACACTGTTAAAGATAACTGTTAGATATTAAGTATGTTTATGATGGACATTTAAATCAATTATGGCATCTGCAATCAACTGCAAGGACACATCTGTAATTTAATCCAATATATTTTTGTTTGTTCAAATGAAAGCATTAATTACAAAAGACTGCAAAGCAAATATATATATTTTCCTCAGTTTTGACGTTTTTATAACTTTTTTTCTCACAGAATTCTGATTTTAATCTTGAAATTCAGACTTTAGTATCAGAATTCTGTTTTTTTTTTTTTCTCAGAACTGGAATAAAGTCAGATTATATTAAAATCATAACTCAGGTAATATCTATATTTTTTTCTCTGTGGCTCTTATCCTCTTTTGTTGAAGTCTGTTTTTTAAAACCAGGTGGTTTGGAGTGTCTACCTGCTCTGATTTCTGATTTTATTTATAAAATTGTAACGTCTGAAGAGTCTGACAGGATGAAGGGGTCATGATGAGGGTCCTTTTCATGTGACAGCGTTTTCAAATTCAACACAAACCTCTGGAACAACCTGAATAAAAACAAAATGATGCTAAAGAAAACATTCTGCAGATTCTTATGATAAAGGAAGACAGTTTAAATGTCAATATAAATTAGTAATATTGTAGTAAAATATTAAATTAATCACAAATGTCCWGAAACTCATTATATGATAATGTAAAGTTAAATATCAGATTTTTCCTTGACTTGTGGCTGTTATTGAACAGTTGTTAGATGCAAACAGTTTTTATTTCCYATTTTAATTTATATTCCAGGCATAATCAGAGGTACAATAATACTTTGTAGATACATCCATAGTTGAGCACAGCAGTGTTTTATGATTACACGACAACACATTACCGCCAGCTAAGTGATAAAATCTAAAATGGACACAGTTACGCCAACATCAATGCTAATAAATGCAGTTTATGTACRCCACAAATCTGTCAGCTTCCTGTCAATATTTGTAGCTCCGCTGATGTTTCTGACAGCAAACTGCAGCCTGAAAGTAGAATCTATAACTGAGCTGATGTCTAATGAAGGGCTCAACTGATTAAATGAACCGAAGGAGTTCAAGACAGTTTATTTATAATACATTAAAAAAACATTTAAAATGTATGAAATTACTTTGTAATGTTACTTTGATCTGCAGATAATCTGTAATAATCTGTTCAATATGTTGAATTATTGTAGTTGTTTTACAGATTCTGCAGGAGTGTACTAATGTTCTCCAGTACTTACGTTCCTCTGTACCTATGTTTCCAGATACCTACCAGTGTGTTCTCCAGTACTTATGTGTCCTGGTACTTATATTTACCAATACATACCATTGTGTTTTCTGGTACTTATGTTTCCTGATAATTATGCTTCCCATTACTAATATTCCCCGGGAATTATATTTACCAGTACTTACGATTTTAGGATATGTTCTCTGGTACTTATGTTTGCTGTTGCTTATGTGTCCTGGTACTTATGTTTCTCGGTACTTATATTTCCCAGTACTTACCAGTATGTTCTCTGGTATGTTCCACAGTATCTAGATTTCATAGTACTTATATTTCCCAGTACTTACCGGTATGTTTTCTGGTATGTTCCACAGTATCTAGATTTCGTAGTACTTATATTTCCCAGTACTTACCAATATGTTTTCTGGTATGTTCCACAGTATCTATGTTTCTTAGTACTTATATTTCCCAGTACTTACCAGTATGTTCTCTGGTATGTTCCACAGTATCTATGTTTCTTAGTACTTATATTTCCCAGTACTTACCAGTATGTTCTCTGGTATGTTCCACAGTAGCTTTAATTATTGGTACTTATATTTCCCAGTACTTACCAGTATTATCCACAGTATCTGTTTCCCGGTACTTATATTTCCCAGTACTTACCAGTATGCTCTCTGGTATGTTCCACGGCAGCTTTATTTCTTGGTACTTACGTACCAGTGTTTTGCTGTTTTTAACTTAACATTTTACTATTTATGGCTTTTAGCTACTTTTCTGCTTCTTTTAGCTTTTAGCTACTTTTCAGCTTCTTTTAGCTTTTAGCTACTTTTCAGCTTCTTTTATCTTTACCAGTTTAGTTTCAGTAATTGTTCAGCCGTCAGTTTTCACAGAAAATCTGTAATTTTACTTGGTTTCAATTTAACGGCTCCTGATCTGATTAGCTGTTAGCTCAACAACATAAAATGTTCTCTCTTATTCTCCTAACTGAGATCATGCTGCAGCAGGTAGGATGTTGCCTGCTCATAAATGCTCCACACAACCCCACCTAAACATCTATTTGTGTGACCGTCACAGTTTGACGGTGTTGTCGGATTCCTCCCACATTTAGCTGCTGAAGGATGAAGGTCAGTAGGGAAGCAGCTGCTGGACTGAATCATGGTCCTCCTGAGACGTTTACAGACTCGCAGGTCCGGTTCAGACCAGAACCGTATAGAAAAATATAAAAATTCAATCCCATCATCTCTGGATCGTCCTTGAATAAAGAACCACAGGAAAACAAATCATTGATCTTCTTCAGATTCTTTATAGAAGCAGAAAAAGATGTTTCTGTTTCGTTAAAGGGCTGAAATCCTTCACGACTCTGACAGCTTCAAATGCGTGTTTGGGTTTATCGAACCGGTCCAAGGTTCTGAGGTTCCCTCTGCCCTTGTTTGTCTTTCCAGGTTTCGAGCTCATCGGTTAAAACATTGAGAGCATCACTTATCAAAGACAGCAGCCTCACGCTGGGCTTTTTAGGACAAGGGCACCTTTACCACGATCAGAATTCAGAGAAACGGGTCCAGTCGAGCAGAACCGCTGWCCCTTTAACAGCTTCTTAGAGAAAATGAAAAGGAAAACCAGATTATTCAGGTTAAACTAAAATATTAGGTTCTGTTCAATGTGTAAAAACCTTGACAAGAATCAAATTGAAATTATTTATAAATTTAAAATTTTTCATTCAAAACGGAGTAAAAAGAAGAGATGGGTTTTTAATTTCATTTTAAAAAGTTTTTCAGGAAATTAAAAACTATTGAATGATTTCAATAAACCAGATGGTTTGAGGGCAAAGATTGAGATTTCTTTTTAATAAAACCAGTGAATACAAATTGAGTCAATTCACCTCCTCCTCTACAAATGTAATTATTTTCAGATCCTGTTTTGTTCACAGAGAGATTAAATAAAGATTTTATTCATGGCTTTCTGTTTGGGAATCATGCTTGTCAGATAATCCAACTGAACTGCTAAAATAAAGGTAAAGCTGTGATCAACCTTAGTTTAAAAATGTTTAGACAGGTTATCTGACCAGTCTGTAGATGTCCTGACCCATCTGTAGATGTCCTGACCCATCTGTAGATGTCCTGACCCGTCTGTAGATGTCCTGATCCGTCTGTAGATGTCCTGACCCGTCTGTAGATGTCCTGATCCGTCTGTAGGTGTCCTGACCAGTCTGTAGGTGTCCTGACCAGTCTGTAGATGTCCTGACCAGTCTGTAGG
>NW_013952925.1:169064-171431 GCF_001266775.1 Austrofundulus limnaeus | reverse complement strand
GATGTCCTGACCCGTCTGTAGATGTCCTGACCCGTCGGTAGATGTCCTGACCCGTCGGTAGATGTCCTGACCCGTCGGTAGGTGTCCTGACCAGTCTGTAGATGTCCTGACCCGTCTGTAGATGTCCTGACCCGTCTGTAGATGTCCTGACGCATCTATAGATTTCCTGACCAGTCTGTAGGTGTCCTGATCCGTCTGTAGGTGTCCTGACCAGTCTGTAGATGTCCTGATCCGTCTGTAGGTGTCCTGACCCGTCTGTAGATGTCCTGATCCGTCTGTAGGTGTCCTGATCCGTCTGTAGATGTCCTGACCAGTCTGTAGGTGTCCTGACCAGTCTGTAGGTGTCCTGACCAGTCTGTAGGTGTCCTGACCAGTCTGTAGATGTCCTGACCAGTCTGTAGGTGTCCTGACCAGTCTGTAGATGTCCTGACCAGTCTGTAGGTGTCCTGACCAGTCTGTAGATGTCCTGACCCGTCTGTAGATGTCCTGACCCGTCTGTAGATGTCCTGACGCATCTATAGATTTCCTGACCAGTCTGTAGATGTCCTGACCCGTCTGTAGATGTCCTGACCCATCTGTAGATGTCCTGACCCATCTGTAGTTGTCCTGACGCATCTATAGATTTCCTGACCAGTCTGTAGATGTCCTGACCCGTCTGTAGATGTCCTGACCCGTCTGTAGATGTCCTGACCCATCTATAGATGTCCTGACCCGTCTGTAGATGTCCTGACCCATCTATAGATGTCCTGACCCATCTGTAGATGTCCTGACCCATCTGTAGATGTCCTGACCCATCTGTAGATGTCCTGATCCAGTTTTCCAGTACCTTTGTTTACTGGTACCTGTGTATTCCAGTTTCTGTTTTCTGGTATTAATATTTACCAGTTAAAATACTAAACAAACAAATAATAATAATACATCTACCAGTATCTGTTTTCCAGTTCTTATGATTCCAAATACTTATGTTTCCTGGTATCTGTATTATCCGGTACTTTTTGTTTCCAGGTACCTGAATATTCCAGCATCTATGTTTTCTGGTATTTATATTTTCAGTACTTGTGTTTCCCTGTACCTATGTTTCTCAGTACTTTGTGGATATCCATCTTTTATCTTTAACAGTGTTTGTTTTGCTGTAAAATTAATGTATTTATTTCTGTCAGTTTTGTCTACATGTTATTCCAGAAGCAGCAGCAGTGACATTTTCTGTATCGCCGATTGTTTCAGTATTTTTGTCTCGTTGTCCCTGAGCAGCACCAGCCTACACAACAATAGATGTTGTTATTCTTTAGTCCCGAGAGCTTTGGCAGTTGATCTTTTTTCTGTAAATAGGAGGTCAGAGAACAGGTTCCACACAGACAGACTGGGTTTCTGTCCACATCCATCAGCGTCCCGGTCACCACCGTCTCCTGCGAGGCCGAACCCCTAGACTTCGGCTCATTTTCCTCACTGCCGTCGGCGCATTTATTAAATGTCAAGCAGCCATAATCAACCTTTTTTTCTGCTGCACAATAAGATGTTGGAGTTGTAGCCGCAAGGCGGGAAACTCTCAGCCTATAATTTAGATTTCATTATGATAGCAGCTCAGGTACAGTAGCAGGTAAGAGGTAGTTGGTGAAGATGAAGGGAAATATGATGGATCGCTGAGAAAATCATCGCAGGAGATGGTTTCAGCTGATACCAGGAGGAGTAAAAAACAGGCTGAAATAAACAGAGTGAGAAGGATAAAAATGTAAAATAAAATCAGGTCTGATTTCTATGAAAGGACAGAGCGAGTGCTTCTAAAAAGATGGACTTAAATACAAAAAGATCAGAAGCTGATGTGATAAAAAAAAAAACAAGGTCATCAGCTCTGATTCAGGCTTCAAGAACAGAATAAAACAAATCAGGAGAAATACCATCTTCATTTACATCCCAACAGTTTAAATAAAGATCCACTCATCTGTTGATGAGGCTCAGCTACCAAATATCAGCTCAAAACAGAGAGCTGTAGCTGGTTCTGATTTCGCTAAGTTTAATTAGCAGTGGCGGCCATCTTGTTTACGTTGACTCAGATTTATTCAATGGGGACCTCCACTCAAGCTAGTTTAAAACACTACTTGTGACTCTGGACACTGGTGGAAATTAACTCATCAGCTTCATTGGTTTCAATCACAGTGGTTTCAACTTTTTTACCAGTTTCACTCATTTTTTACCAGTTTCACTCATTTTTTACCAGCTTCACTTACTTTCAACTGAACTCTCCTGTGATTCTTCATGTTGGATGTGTCAAAACATTTGCTCTAGGAACGTAGTAGTAGCATTAGCAGTACACTGCAAAAACTGTCCACCTAACCAAGTTTTAAAACCTTATTTCAGCCAAAACGTCTT
>NW_013952925.1:164783-168646 GCF_001266775.1 Austrofundulus limnaeus | reverse complement strand
GGCTGATATAAGAGTTTAAAACTTGGTAAGATGGACAGTTTTTGCAGTGTAGTATTAGTACTAGATTCCAAAGATCGGTGTTTTTTAATAATTTGATCTCTGTAAAGGTAAATAATTTGTAAAGTATAAAAGTTACAAAAACCAAGTCATTTTCTGAATGGGACAAATGTTTATATCAACCATTAAAATTTTAGTCTGCAGTAGTTAGATTACAAGAATCATACAAATAAAAATCAATCATATTTTGTTTGTTAGAAGCAGATTTTTAAGGATCGAACATCAGAACATTGAATCCCAGATGTTTTGTCTCCAGATGTCCTCAGCAGCTGTCTCTCCTGATCAGATCTTAATCCGTCCACTTGACTCACTCTTGACTTCTCTAAGATTTATTTTATTTTGTGAACAGTTTCTGTCGTAATGAGGTAAAACCACTGCGGCGTAAAATAAAAATGTCCGCTGCTTTAAATTGGTTAAATTTATTTAATGAGATTCAGTTTAATTTCAGGGAATTAAAAGTGGCAAAAAATACTTTCTTTTTCTGACTCTGGGAAATTAAAAYGCTGTGCGATCTCGTTAAGTTTAATGTCCGGAACATAAAATTGTTAATTTTATCTTGTTAACAGCTGTAATCACATTTTTCACTTCACATCTTTATTGATTTGAGTTTATTTTTGAATCTCGGTTAAAGAACATGAGAGCTATTGATATAATTGATTATGGTTTGATGTTCAGAGGGATTARAATTAAAGAGAAACAGGATGAGGAGTGTATATTTACACCTCCTGACCTTGACCAAAGGAGCAGAAACTAAATTTACCTCCTCCTCTCTGGGTGGGCTCATGTTTCCTTTGAACGGTTCTGCTGGAGGACTCTGGCCCACTTAAAGGTGATTTTCAGTCTGGGTCTCATTGATCCTGAAGCGTCTGAGCGCCCTCAGAGTGGCGGTCTCTGACTCAGGGCGGTCTCAGTCTGAAGCCGACCCAGGTTCCTCAGATCCTGTCTGTCCAGGATGAAGAGCAGGTGTCGAGACTTTTAGATCCTCAGAGACCTGAAGGTGTTCTGGGTTCCTGAACTCTGTGGCTGAAATGTAAATTCTGGTGTAAACACAGTAATATCATCCTTTGAGAGAAACTTCCTCAGTTTGAAGAAATAGTTTAGTTCTACTGAACTACTGGCACGTCTCACTSCCATTTTGGTGGTAAACAGCTGGACCTCTCTATGGTTTCAATGCTGGACTGGTCCTCAATGGTTTTGGTGGTAGATGACTGGTCTTCACTGGTATTGGTGGTAGACGACTGGTCTTCACTGGTTTTGGTGGTACACGACTGGTCCTCACTGGTTTTGGTGGTAGACGACTGGTCCTCACTGGTATTGGTGGTAGATGGTTGGTCCTCACTGTGGTATTGGTGGTAGATGACTGGTTTTCACTGGTATTGGTGGTAGATGATTGGTCTTCACTGTGGTATTGGTGGTAGATGATTGGTCTTCACTGGTATTGGTGGTAGATGATTGGTCTTCACTGTGGTATTGGTGGTAGATGATTGGTCTTCACTGGTATTGGTGGTAGATGATTGGTCCTCACTGGTATTGGTGGTAGATGATTGGTCCTCACTGGTATTGGTGGTAGATGATTGGTCCTCACTGGTATTGGTGGTAGACGACTGGTCTTCATTGGTTTTGGTGGTAGACGACTGGTCCTCACTGGTTTTGGTGATAAACAACTAGGCCTCTCCATGGTTTCAGTGGTGGACTGGTCCTCACAGTAGTTTGGTGGTAGATGACTGGTCCTCACTAGTTTTGGTGGTAGATGACTGGTCCTCACTAGTTTTGGTGGTGGACGACTGGTCCTCAGTGGTTTTGGTGGTAGATGATTGGTACTCACAGGTATAGGGGGTAGACGATTGGTCCTCACTGGTTTTGGTGGTACAGTAGATGACTGGTCCTCACTGTGGTGTTGGTGGTAGACAACTGGTCCTCACTGGTTTTGGTGGTAAATGTCTGGTCCTCACTCGTTTTGGGGGTAGAAGACTGGTCCTCACTTTGGTAATCGTGGTGGACAACTGGTCCTGACTGGTTTTAGAAATGTTTGTGGAACATTTCGAACATGAAGGTGTTTAGGTTGGTCAGGTCTTACTACCAGGTTAGACTGAACTCCCACAGGCTCACAGTCATTTTAGTTGTGATGGACCGTCCTCTACGGTCAGTTTATTTTCTCCATTCTTCCTTTTGTCAAACATCATAAATCCTGAAACAAAGGCTGTTTCCTCAGAAACCTCAGCAGTTCCACTRCCAGGAGAGAATGAGCTCAAAGACTTTAAAAGTCTCAGAGGAAATCCCCCGAACAGTTTCTAATTTTACAGACGACAGTTATGAGCCCTTCAGGAGAGAACTGAGAAAAAAACCCAAGAGTCTGGAAGAATATTGAGAAAATGATAATTTTAAAATTTATGTTTGAATAAAATAAAATCTTTGATCTTTTATTTCTTCACCCTGTTTAAACATCTCTAACCTTTGTTTAGTCTGATTTAACTTTGATTTTTCCTGTGGATCAGAACCGGAGTTCTGCTGTCAGTAATTAGGAACTAATGTGATGCAAGCAGCAGAACGCCCCCGGGCTTTCAGAACCTCCACATGGATCTGGACTCAGGCCTACAGTACCAGGACGATCAGAGCACTGAGCAGAACCTGAGCAGATGAGTCAGAGGGTCTTGGGCGGTACCGAGGGGCTGTGGGGAGCTGGAGGTGGTATTGATTCTGAATAATTCTGCACACATGCATAATTCTTCTTCGTCAGGTCTGGGTGTGTCGGGGACCGGTTCTGTGTGAAGACGGTTGATGTTAAAGACAGGAAGGTTCTGGATTCTTACAGACCCATTAACTGAGACCTSACAGCAGCTTCAGGAAGTAGTCAGATCCAGATCAATTTACCAACTGTAGAAATGATGTTCAGGTTCTAAATTATAACCAAGCAAACTGTTTGAGGTGTTGTAGAACCAGAACCAGAACCAACAGGTCTGAGAGTGAAGAAAGTTTCAGTTGTTAGGTCGTCTGTATCAGATCAAATGTTCCTCCCATCGATCAGAGGAAAGATGAGACTTTGATCKAAGAGTCCACAGGTTGTCAGAAGGATATTTTTTTACCAGATGAGCTCAGAACCGGGTCRTCCAGTAGAACCAGGAGGTTTCGGTGCAGCAGAAAACTAACGAGGTTTGAAAGTTTATTGATCTTTGTGGGAAAATCTAGTTTTTCTGTTTGTGTCAAAGGTCTCGACTCAATAAAACTTTATTAAAACTTTGATCAATATTTATCAAAACCTGAGTAAAAATGTTTCTTTAAATTCTCTTCAGCTCTTAGAGGTTAGGGTTAGGGGAGTAGGTTGCTGGTTCTATCCCCCGTTCTAGCTGTCTCAGTTGTTGTGTCCTTACAGCAGCTTTTATTTAGCTTTTGTTTTTCTGAMGTAATTTTCTAAGATTTTATGTTGAAGTTATTTATGAGACAGTTGACCTGAAGACTAAAGCTGAAGCTTCAATAAAACCTGTTAAATTTCAAAATAAAAGAGTTTTAATTGTTCTTTTAGTTTCTTATTCACCAYAGCTGGTTCTGTGATTTATTTTATATATCATCTGTGGCTCAGAGGAGTAACAGCAGCAAGGTGACTTCAAATCTTCCCCAAGCTGCTTGTAAGATGCTCTGTATCAGGTTAGAGCTCTGGGTGCCAGTGTTGTATAAAGTATCTCAAAGTGATACTTGAGTAAAAGTACAAGTATCTTATCAAAAATACTTTGGTAAAAGTTAAAGTCTTCTCTAAAAATATTACTTGAGTAAAAGTCTTAAAGTATCTGATATTTTTTGTACTTAAGTAT
>NW_013952925.1:155004-164703 GCF_001266775.1 Austrofundulus limnaeus | reverse complement strand
CCAAAATTTCTACTTAAATACAGTAACAAAGTATTTGTACTTAGTTACTTTACAGCTCTGCTGGGTGCTAGTTTCCACCTGCAGTCCCTGATCCAGCCCACACAATATTATAAAAGGTGAAATAAAAAAAACAAAAGCAGCTGGATGCTATTCACACAGAAAAACATAATTAAAAAACACCAAAAATATACAAGAGCATACAGTCTTAGTCAATATAAAATCAATTCATGACATCCATACTCCCAAAATGATGTCATCATTGACGCCATCTCACTTATTTAAAAACACATTAAAAAAGACTGACCATCAATAAAAATGTGAATCATTAGAAACTAATAAAAAGTGTAGCTGTGACAAAGGTTTGAAACAAGACGCCTGAAACCAAACTGAGCTCTGAGACCTGCCCCCTGCTGAGGATGAGGAGCAGCCTTCCTCTTGCTGTGGACAAGTCTCTCATTAGGATTTTATTTTGAAACTCCCCTCGCTGACAGGACCGGCTCACAGGGATGAAGAAATGATGCTTTGCTGCTCTTTAATCTGAATTCTGCTGCATGAAATGAAATTAATGAATTTTGTTTGGAGATGTTGTGAACCCAGAGCTGCAGCTCACTTTGTTGAAGTCCTTTCTGCTTTTATAAAAAAACTTCTAAACTTCAAAATTTTAGAAATTATTTCTTCTGTTTTTGCAACTTTTCCCTTTAAAATGTCAGAGGTTTTGTTTTGTCTTGCTCTCCGCTGAGCCGTTTCTGTAAATCAACCCTGCTTCGGCTCGGCCCTCTGATGAAAGGCGGCTCGGCTGGTTCTGCCGGTCGTATGGTCCGTTTGATGTCGGGGCACCCCGGGCAGATTGTTTCACAAACCTAAATTGCGGAGCCAGTTGACCATTTTGAAGTCTGGAAACTGAAATGGATGAAAAAAAAAATGCAAATTGGGAGCGTGAAAGGAGCTGCTGCTCGCTGCAGATTGCTTGATGAGCTTTCCAAATGGGCCTCGTTCTCTGTGTGGTTCTGCCAAACGGACCAAATAACGCTCCGCCGGGTTTCTAACTGCAGAATGTAACGGGCCTGTTTAGGACTTCTGCTCGTAATGAAGCTCCTCTGAGCGGTGAATTTATGAAAATGTTAACRTGCTGCTCTTGTTTTATCAGTTGGCTTTATTTAACCTCTGAAAAAACAACATTTTTCAGTTTCACCTCCAGCTGGTCGAAGCAGACGGGCCGTCGTTCTGGTTCTGGACGTTTTCTAACACCGACCTAAAACTTACAGTCCTGTCACACTAGGAAGTTTTGCACAACTTAAGAAAGTTTTTTGTCTTAATTACTTATAAAAGTTATACATTTGATCAATCTACTAGCATTAAAAACGGCTTCCATTTGTTTTTTTAATTACATCTTCATCGTAAACGTCTTTAAATTTTCATAAACCAGCATAAGTTAAATTGCCTRAAATATATTAGAAATGATTTAGTGAAAATAAAAACTTCAAATATTACAGATTATTTTGACAAAAACTGATTGTTTAAACTTGTGGTGATTTTCTGGAATGCTAAAATGCCTTCATATAAATCAGATTATCATCTGCGTAACGATGGATCATGAAAATCAACAAACACTGAGAGTYACTCGTCCTGAGTTAGGTTTAAAAATTCAAAACATAAAAACTTCAACTCACCTGACATCATCCAGTCTGTATCAGACTGTTGGCAACAAGTTAAAAACACAAAACTGTGAGGAAATAAATCAATATTAACTTACAATCAAAGTGAATTTGTATTTTTAGTTCCATATTTATTTAACTGCAATTAAATTGCAACATTCCTGCTAAATATGTAAAATTAATTTTTGTCACATACGTATCTTAATTATGTTTAAGTTTGATTTTAATGTATTTTTTTTGTCTCTAATCAGTTGCAGTTAGCTTCCATGAGTCTCCAAACCTTCCAAACTCTCAAATGTCTCAGAGCTAAATTAAGGATTTGATACAGTTGTGACAGATCTGGGTTAAACTAAGTTCTGAGTTTCAAGGTAACGAGAACAAGGCCCTGAGGATCACCCCAAATCACTGAGAAGTGCCCCAAATCTTACAGAACGTTTTGGMAACTCTTGTGAAGAACAGACTAAACTGTGTGGAATAAAAATAAATATTTCAGATATAAGTTAAATAAATGGGACAGTAAAGACACATCACTGTGGCCATCTTCAACTCGTTCACAGCCCTAATATTCACTCCACTGTACTAATATTCACTCCACTGTATTAATATTCACTCCACTGTACTAATATTCGCTCCACTGTACTAATATTCTACAACGGTCTGACTCGTCACTGCAGGATGAGCAAAAACAATCAGAACCAGAGAGAGTTCTGATAAAACCCAGTGGCAAAGCTCAGCTAGAAGCTAAAATAGCAACATGCTAGCAAATATAAGGTATCAAAATAATATCTAAAAGTATCAAAAGGGTAGATAGAAGTCAAAATAGTATTGGCAAGTAGCTAAAAGCAGCAAAAGACTAGCTTAAAGATAAAATCAGTACAAGGTAAAAGTATCAAATGGCTACTGTAGGTAGAAGCTAAAATGAGTGAATGGCTATCAAAAAGCCAAAGTAGCTAAAGGCTWGTGTGAAGTCTAAAGACTAGCAAAAAGTAGCATCTGAAAACAAAAACAGAACCAGTGAACACATTTTGAAAAACAAGATTATTTTTGTTAAATGAGTAGATTTTAATGTGTTTCTATGGGAAAATAATTGTAAACAAAGTTAAATATTTTGGAAAACTATCAAAGTTACAAAAGTCTCAGCAGCCATTGGCTGAAAGAGCCGAACGTTTTGATATGTAAACAGCTAAAATAGTGTAAATTTGTAGTTGGGTTGTAAACAAATGAGAAAAACGGTGAAATGAGGACAATGAACGAGTGCTGACTCAGCACTCAGACATCATCTGGTCTCATTTTGACCAGAACAGAACCGACCCACAGAGCTTCGGTCTGGACCCAGATCGTTTTAAAGCTGTGTGTTTGATCTTCTCTGCAGCGGTTCAGCCCGGCCCGCTTAGCTTTAATGCCACCACCTTTATTCTGAAAGGGCCCGGCCCGCGGACCCGTTTGAAGAGCCGCTCTGCGGACCTGAAACACGCCCGCACAGCGGGAGGCCGCTCTGTGTGAAGTGCAGAGAAATACCAATCAGGTCCTGCAGCAATCTGACTGCAATCAGCAGGACCAGAACCATGAAGGAGGCCCGACCCGGCGGGGACAGGAAGTCATGCAGGTCCACGGGTCCAACCGTCCTGGTTCTTACAAAACCCAGACTTTTTACTCATTTCTCTGTTTCTGGAGGATTTAAAAAGGCTGAAGAGAGGAAATGATCTGGAATATTTAGTAGCTGTGGCGGCCATCTTGAACAGTTCGTTCGTATTCTTCCTCTTATCCAGGGTCAGGTCTCAGAGAGACCCAGACCTCCCTCTCYCCAGACACTTGGACCAGCTCCTCTGGGGGAATCCCAAGGWGTTCCCAGTCCAGCTGAGRAACATAGTCCCTCCAGCGTGTCCTGGGTCTTCCTCTGGGTCTCCTCCCAGTGGGACGTGTCCAGAACACCTCACCAGGGAGGAGTCCAGGAGGCRTCCTAACCAGATGAACCACCTCAACTGGCTCCTCTGGACGTGGAGGAGCAGCGGCTCTACTCTGAGTGGTCTACTCTCAATGAATGAGTTACAGTTAAACACTGCAGCTGTGTCGGCCATCTTGAACTGTGTTACAATTAAACACTGTAGCTGTGTCGGCCATCTTGAACTGTGTTACAATTAAACACTGTAGCTGTGTCGGCCATCTTGAACTGTGTTACAATTAAACACTGTATCTGTGTCGGCCATCTTGAACAGTGCTACAAGTTAATCACTGTAGCTGTTTCTGCCATCTTGAACAGTGCTACAAGTTAAAACACTGTATCTGAGTCGGCCATCTTGAACAGTGTAGACCACTCTGCGTCAGCACAGCAGGATTTGGACTTTGGGCTCTGAGTTTGCTGATGGAGGCTAACAGATGCAGGTCCAACCTTTAGCTGCAGATGAAACGATCCTTTAAAGGTTATCAGATGAATTCATCAGCTGGGCCGATCCAGAACGTGGACCGTTCAGTCCTCCAAACAGCCAGACTCCATTAGTCTCCCTCGGTAAGAGCGGCTCAAAGCAAAGGTTAAGAGGAATTTATGCTAATGTGAATTCTTGTCCTGCTCTCAACACACCCACAATAAAAACACAATTTATTTTTTATTTTAAACTCTCTGCCTGTGTCAACCTTGAAGGATGAGGCGTCAGAACCTTCAGCTGTGGTTTGTGGTTTAAGATAATTTTATTTAACATTTTCTCTTTAAAACCTCAGCAAATTAGCTTCTTACCTTCTTTTAGCTAAGATGTGGCTAATAATTAGCTTTTAGCTATGGTTTAGGCCACAGAACAGAAACTAAACATGTTTGCTGGAATCTGATTAATTAATTTAAATTAATTAGAGTTTAGAGGGACATGTGGGACAGCTCAGTCCAGCTCAGTCCAGCTCAGTCCGGCTCTCAGTTCTGATGTAAACATGTAAACGGGTCCGGTGAGGCCGGGATTCGAACCTGTGACCTCCTGACTGTGCGTCAGATCTCACCGCCGCCTCCTTTGATGTGCCGCTGCAGGCGGGTCTGCAGACCGGAAGTGAGGCTGAGACTCTGGACTGGTTTCAGCACCGCGGACAGCTCCTGCTGCAGGGGTTCGGTCCGGTTCAGCCTGTCGGAACCAGCAGCCTTTCAGAACCCCTCCAGCTGCAGAGGAGGGACGGGTTGGACCTCTGGTACCGAGCTGAGACTCTCCTCCCTTTTCTCCCGGAGGGGGGGCGGTTCTGCTCCACACCTCACAGATCTTCAGTCAGAGCTGACGGAACCAGAACCGGACCTGGCAGCTCCTCGTTAACATTCCGCCTCCGTTCCCGCCTGGAAGCCCGGTTCTGCTCGGCTCGACCCGGGAGGGTTTCGGTTCTGGATCCATTAAGTTCGACCAGAGGACTTCAGGAGGATGACCGCCACCAAGGAGCCGCCGAACCAGAGACCGAACCAGCCGCAGCAGGACGAGGTTTGGGTTTTTTCACATCGTTTCACCGCTCGAACGCGTCGAACCGGTTCGGYCGTTTGGACCTGACGGTTCGGATGGAGTGAGCCGTGTTTGCAGGTTCTGCTCGGGTGGCTCTTGTTAAAGGCTCAGCTGTCATGACTCGGTTCGGGTGGGGGCGGGTTCGGAGCGGGTCATTGTAATTCAGGGGAACCGAGCCGGAGCGGCAGGAGGATCTCCGCAGTCCGGGTCCACCTCTGCGCACCGAACCCGCGGTGTTCCGGTCCCGTCTGAACCTCAGCGTGCACCCGAGCCTGCAGCTGGATCAGAACCGGCAGCTGGATCAGAACCGGCTCAGAAAATCTCGGAGTTAAAATAAAACATGAACCTCTAAACCCGGTTCTGTTCGGACCAGCAGAACCAGCAGAAAGTTGGACCCAGTCCTCAGAACTTCACCGGGTTTTAAAGTAAAACATCTGAAAAATAAAGATTTTAACAGAAAAATTAACTTTTTAAAATCTAATTGTAGATTTTTAGTTTGGTTCCGTCAGAGTGATGTCAGGGAGTGAGACRCAGGTCTGTGGTTACCATGGAGCTGCCAGCATGAAAACAAATCACTTTTCTGTCTTTAGCTTTGATGCCTAGAGGGTCCCTGAGCTGGACTCTGAAGACCCCCTCCACCATAATGAAACCAGAACCAGACCAGAACCAGGTCCAGTTCTGTCAGAACCTTTGGGTTCTTGTTTCAGTGACTTCCTGTTTGGTTCTTTCTTTATATTTATGATCTGAACTGTGATCCTGAATTCAGCTCGTTTTTTACTCTTCAGAACATCTGATTAACCTGGGGTCGCATTTCCTCTTGCGTCCACATCCTGGGTGGTTGTCCACAGTTGTATGAACGGATCATGAAGCACTTTGTAGTTTTTACCTTTAACATCTGTAGAATGTGTGGTCCGACAGCCGATCTTCCTCCAAATCTTCGGTCTTTTGTCCCTTAAAACATCCTCCAACCTTTCGGCTGTTTGTCCCTTAAAACATCCTCAAACCCTTCGGCTTTTTGTCCCTTAAAACATCCTCCAACCTTTTGGCTGTTTGTCCCTTAAAACTTCATCCAACCTTTCGGCTGTTTGGCCCTTAAAACATCCTCCAAACTTTCGGCTGTTTGCCCCTTAAAACATCCTCAAACCCTTCGGCTTTTTGTCCCTTAAAACATCCTCCAAACTTTCAGCTGTTTGTCCCTTAAAACTTCATCCAACCTTTCGGCTGTTTGGCCCTTAAAACATCCTCCAACCTTTCGGCTGTTTGTCCCTTAAAACTTCATCCAACCTTTCGGCTGTTTGGCCCTTAAAACATCCTCCAAACTTTCAGCTGTTTGCCCCTTAAAACATCCTCTAACTTTCGGCTGTTTGCCCCTTAAAACATCCTCAAACCCTTCGGCTTTTTGTCCCTTAAAACATCCTCCAAACTTTCGGCTGTTTGTCCCTTAAAACTTCCTCCAACCCTTCGGCTGTTTGTTCTCTTTAATCAGCCAAAATGTCTGATCCTCTGAYGCTAAATGTTTTTACATGGTCCAGTTTCATGACTCACTTGAACTCTCAGGTCTACATGGTCTTGGTGTTTTTTTTTTTTTGATAAACCTTAAGCTCCGCCCTGATGTGGGTGTAGTCACTGTAGCTCCACCCTGATGTGGGTGGAATCAATGTAGTCCCGCCCCCAGACGTATTCTGTTAAACAAATCTTTACCTGTGGATCACAGGTTCTGTGAGTGTTTGTGCTTGGATCTTGATCTTTTATACAGTAAAATGTCGKCCATTTTGTCAGATTCAGGAGGAAGTCCCGCCTTCTTTTTGGGTTTTCAGAGAAGAAAGCTGGAGTTTCAGCTGCAGCTTTGCCTGAAAGATTCAAAAATATTCGGAGGTGTTTCAGGTGAAATTCGGCTCAGATTTTCTAAGAAATCAAMGCTCATGATTGAGTTTTTGTGCCTGAAAATGTTGAAGGTCTCCGGAGACGTGAGTGATTTCTGAGAAGTGATGAAGGTCTCAGAGGAGCCTGAAGATCCCTGAAGGTTCTGCAGAACTGGGTCCTTCAGTGTCTCAGAACAATCAGTTTGATGCACAGCAGCAGACATTTTATTCTCCTTTTCTTAGAACCTGTTTTATATTTTATCAGTGAGGAGAAAAAACTGAATGAAATCCAAACAACTTGAGTTTGTTTGGATGTTTCTGCAGAAAAATAGTTTTATGTGAAACAGACATGAATTCATGTCGCCTGCTGCCGATCAGCTTYAAACTGGAGGAAACCTGCAGGTTAGTTGTTAAAACTCCCTCTGATCCCAGTCTGTTCAGGATTATTGGTTTAGTTTATGGCAGATTTTTAATTATTTTTTAGTTTCTGGCTGACTTTTAGAACTGGTCAGTTTATGGTTCATTCTTTGATTTTTATTTTTCAAAATAAAACGAGGGGAAAAGAAAGAATAATCAGGTGTTTTTTTAAAGTTTTTATTTCTAAGGTTTAAAACTAAGTTAGAAAAACAACAATTGCAAAAGTAGAAAAAGCTACTTTTTATGTTAATGTTTAAAGCAAAAAGATTTTGTATTTTATTTGTTAGTTTCTGTTGGAACAGGAAACCCTGGAGTATTTACTGTATTTATTCATGTATACTAGAAACTTAACCCTAAAAATCAAACAAAGTGTGTGTGTTTGCGGGGTAGTATCATACACAGGTTATTGATAATTAGATTTTTAATGTTTTATAAACTTAAAATAATGATAATCGTATTATACATGAATAAATACGGGAGTTTTCACTTTTCACCATGAATGTTTTATTCAGAGCTGATGAGTTAATGAACAAAAATCAAATATTCCAAATTATAAGTTTTGAGTGCAGCCACTGTTGTTCTTCCAGCTTCTATAAACTCTTCTTCTGTGGTGACCTTTCAAGTATCCCTTCACAATAAAACCATAGATTTTATTTTAGATTTAGAAAGATGAATTAAGAATCAAACGCTGTGGGTTTTTAATTAGTTTGATTTTATGACATTTAGGTTTTAAAAATGAAAAGAAGAAACATCTGTTTTTGTTGTGATTTTATTTTGAAAGGGAAAAACACRGATTGTTTGGTTGAATTTGTTGGTTTTTCTGGTTTCAGACTCCAGTTTTGAGTCGGGTTCAGGTCGGAGCTTTTAGTTGTCATGAAGCCAGTCGGGGTTCCTGGTCCTGCTGGACCGTGTCTCAAACGTCCACCTCACCTTGTCCCACATCATGACGCTGCTGCCACCGTGCCTGACAGGTCGGTCTTCTCAGGTCCTCCTTTTCTCGGTCTTTGTGGATCAGAGAAGACCACACAGAATCACCAGAGGTCCAAACTTAACCTGGGTCAGAACCCCCAGCTGTTGGTTCTCAGGTGTTTTCCTCTGTTAGAATGAAACTGTAAAAATTAAACCTCATAAAGCTGCAGATCAAACACTCAGAAACTGTTTAAATCCTGTTTTTTCTTCTGAAGAAGGAACCAGAGCRAAACCATCGTCCTCTCGCAGCGCCGCCTCTAACTACAAATAATTTGAGCTCCGGGAGAGGTCGAGCGCCGGCGGACCGCAGGGTCAGAACCGGAGTCTTGGGTCAGGCGGGGCTCGCAGACGGAGCAGCTGCTCTGACAAAACGTTWCCTCGCCTCGGATAACGGAGTCACGGCCGGATTAAAGGACAGAATGTGAGGAAGAGGACTTTCACACATCTGGGCAGGAAACAGTAACTCACACTGATGATGATGAGGATGATACAAGCAGGAGGAAGAGGAAACACTGGTCCAACACACAAGAGATGAAGATGAGACTAAATCAGATTTAGACTCTCAGCTACTACCACACACGTTTCACCTCAAACTGACCTGGTTTTGTCATTTCTGTGTTAGCAGCCATCTTGAATGACGGTTAGCTCATAGTTATAAATCTACAGTTTCTGCTTCACGTCGATCGTTTTACTCATAACTTTGTTTTCAGAGCTCTGCAGCTCAGAATAACAGGCTAAATCAGGGCTATRACCTTCCACCTGTGTTTAAAATATTACCTGTAAATATAAAACTATTAAATTCTGTTGGTTTGATGCAGGAAATGTGACAGAGGAATGTTAACCTATCTGAGCGCTAGCTAACTGCAGCGTTAGCAGGCCTGATATTACAGTTAGCCATGAGAGGGTTCATTTACTGAACTAATGAAAATCTGCACAAGAACATGCTAGGCTAAGCTAATAACAAAACATTCTTGWGTCTSACGCTAACACAGTTAGATGAGACATTGTTAGCAATGATAACAAGCATGCTAGGCTAAGCTAATAACTAAAAATGATAAGATCTGCTACTAACACTTAGCAGAGACATTATTAGCAATGATTATCATGTTAGGCTAAGCTAATAGCTAAAACAATAAGGTTTGAAGCTAACATGCTTGACTGGGACGATATTAGCAATGATAAGCATGCTAGGCTAAGCTAATAACAAAAAAAATTCTTGAGTCTGACGCTAACACATTTAGATGAGACATTGTTAGCAATGATAACAAGCATGCTAGGCTAAAGGGCTCGAAACACGGGAGGCGACGTCGCTCGCTCTCCATTCATTTCCTATGG
>NW_013952925.1:153538-154645 GCF_001266775.1 Austrofundulus limnaeus | reverse complement strand
GTGAAGACAAGCGACCTGAGAGCGCGATTCGCAACGCTGCGATCGCTATCCCGTCCCGTGTGTCGGGTTTCACCCTGGCTGCRATKACAGCCGTTAATCGCTGTAGTTTGTCGCTCCCCGTGTGTCGAGCCCTTAACCTAATAAAAATTACAAGATCCGATGCTAACAGTTAGTAGAGACATTAATAGCAATGATTATCATGCTAGGCTAAGCTAATAACTAAAATGGCGAGGTCTGATCCTAACAGTTAGCTGGGACATTATTGGCAGAGATAACAAACACATTAGGCTAAGGTGCCAAGCTAACACAGTTRGCGTTGTTTAGATGAACACCTATTATCAGTGGTTAATAAACACAAATGTGAGGTTAGCTTGTTTCAGAAAAAAAAAACTTGTGAAATGCTAACTATCCAATAATTTAATTGTTCGACAGTAACTGTTCTCAAATTAAGGTAAAACAAAAAGATACAGATGTTTTTATGTTCACATAGGGAACGTTTATGAAGTTATTTAGAAATAACTAGACAACTTTAAAAATGTAAAGAGGCTAATTAAAATCTGCTTATTAATAAAAAACAGACTTTTCTATAAATGTGATTATTGACATTTTATTAGAAGTTTTTAAAAGTCACTGGAACTTAATGTTTTCTCCTGCAAACTGAACCTGACAGAGAACCAGAAACCCTCTGATAAAGTAACTTATCTTGAATTTGACTAATGAATCTAATTTGTTGGTTTTAACTCATTTAAAGCTTCGGAGCCGTTTAAAGACACAAACTTTATGCATTAAATGTAAACCATGAAGGAGATGTTTTATTCCTCTGTGTGTCTCTGAGCTGTGAGGCCGGTTCAGAGTCCGGTTATTAAACAGACTGAAGCAGATCTGGTTCTGCTGCTTTACATTCAGGACATGTTTGTCTTTAAGGTCAGTCTAATAAATGTTCAGCTCACAGCTTCACTCAGACTTTCCTCAATATCAACATAAAAACACAGAAAAAGATGTTTTTAAAAAGATCACAGATGTGATGACATTTACCTGAGGTTCATGAAGCTAAAGCTAATAGTTAGCTTCATGTTTGTCACACGTATGATCTTCACTTAGATCAAT
>NW_013952925.1:145587-149033 GCF_001266775.1 Austrofundulus limnaeus | reverse complement strand
AACCATCCTACAATCATCCTTCAACCATCCTACAATCATCCTTCAAACATCCTACAATCATCCTTCAACATCCTACAATCATCCTTCAACCATGATGGAGCTGACTGTTATATCGATAAAATCTTTAAAGCAGTCTTCCTGTCAGAAATGACAGAATCCAGGTGAGCTTCAGGAGGATTCATGCTCTGTAATCATTTAAATTATTTTTTGTTTCCGTTCTGATTGAGATCAGGAAATGCCTGAGCTAACATCAGCTCACCTCCTCATCTGACTCTCAGAGGTGTCGTCCTTCATCCTCTTCTTCATCCTCACTAATTCTCTCTCAACCACCAATTTTAGAGCTCAGTTCTCATCAAGTCCTCCAAAATCACCCAGTACTTAAAAAAAAAAAGACCCGGGAGACTATTTCCTGTCAGTCTCATCAGTTCTTGTTCTGCTCTCACTTTTTATTTCCCTCGATAAGAGATTTGTTTCTGAATCTTGACTGGACTGAAGCCTGGGTTCACTCAGATAATTGTGTCCAAATCACAGCTCTGACAGGAAGCTCGTTACTCGCCATGGCAACGAAAGAAAACGGTTTAAATGTGAGCAGAAACTCAAGGTACAGATGATTAATGGAATTAGCTTCATCGTCCCGCATCCTTCACATTAAGTCCTCTCCCAGCCACTGTTTGTCCAATAAAATCTGTTTAACTGGACCAGAACCAGAGCTAACAGCACCAGAGCTAACAGCACCAGAGCTAACAGAACCAGAGCTAACAGCACCAGAGCTAACAGAACCAGAGCTAACATAATCAGAGCTAACAGCACCAGAGCTAACAGAACCAGAGCTAACAGCACCAGAGCTAACAGAATCAGAGCTAACATAATCAGTGCTAACAGCACCAGAGCTAACAGCACCAGAGATAACAGAACCAGAGCTAACAGAATCAGAGCTAACATAATCAGTGCTAACATAATCAGTGCTAACAGAATCAGTGCTAACAGAATCAGTGCTAACATAATCAGTGCTAACATAATCAGTGCTAACAGAATCAGTGCTAACATAATCAGTGCTAACAGGACCAGAGCTAACAGAATCAGTGCTAACAGAATCAGAGCTAACATAATCAGTGCTAACAGAATCAGAGCTAACAGGACCAGTGCTAACAGAATCAGAGCTAACATAATCAGTGCTAACAGGACCAGTGCTAACAGAACCAGTGCTAACAGGACCAGTGCTAACAGGACCAGTGCTAACAGGACCAGAGCTAACAGAACCAGAGCTAACAGAATCAAAGCTAACACAACCAGAGAAAAACCAGAGGTAACAGAACCAGAGCTAACAGAACCAGAGCTAACAGAATCAAAGTAAACAGAACCAGAGCTCACAGAAACATAGAAGAACCAGAGCTAACAGAACCAGAGCTAACAGAATCAGAGCTAACAGAACCAGAGGTAACGAACCAGAGAAGAACCAGAGCTAACAGAACCAGAGCTAACAGAACCAGAGAAGAACCAGAGCTAGCAGAACCAGAGAAGAACCAGAGCTAACAGAACCAGAGCTAACAGAATCAAAGCTAACACAACCAGAGCTAACAGAACCAGAGAAGAACCAGAGCTAACAGAACCAGAGCTAACAGAACCAGAGCTAACAGAACCATAGAAGAACCAGAGCTAACAGAACCAGAGCTAACAGAACCAGAGCTAACAGAACCATAGAAGAACCACAGGTAACAGAACCAGAGCTAACAGAACCCTCAGGTCTATGTATGAGTGGTCCACTCAGCTGACAGCTGGATCTTTGCTTTAGAACCCAGGTCTGGTTCTGGTCCAGAAGTCTTGTTCCTTCAGATTCACCAAGTCGAGCTGCCATGTTGGTTTTAAAGAGGAGGCCGTGACCTTTGACCTCTTCCCCTGAGCGACCCGTTTGGTGGTTCTATAACTAACTGGTTGGTTCTGGATCAGGTTTAGACGGTAAACCCTTCAGCTGTGTCCGGTGCTGACCCTGCAGGTGGTGAGATATTATTTCACAGATAAACAACAAAAACAAAACKTTGTGTTCAGCTGAGGTTAGTCTCTTCGCCCTTTTCCCACCTGCTGTCGTCCAAACAGCTTCGGCTCGTTTCAGCTGCTTGTCGTTCCTCACACCTTCAGCAAGGTCAGAGAACGGGCCGAGCCGGGCTCACAGCTCTATAAATAACTGGACTCACACACACACCGTGACACACACAGTGACACACAGCAGGGGAAAAGGAGCTCATTGGTTGGATAAAGACGACTTGTTGTAATCAAACATCTGTATTTCAGCAGGTTCTGATTCTGACAGAAAAACCTTTTAATGTATTTTTATAAGATGATATTTTTGTGTCTTTGAGTTTAAATAAATCTACAGAAACTAAATCTCTGTTTATTTCTGTAAATAAGAAATAAGTCATTTTTACTGTTTGAGGATTTGCTGTTTTAGCAGCAGCGATCGGAGGAAAAGACTCTTATTTGATCGGGTTGATTACAGGAAATGTTCCTTCGTTGTGATGCTTCTGCTGTCCTCACTCGTTATCCAGGTCTTAGTTTGGACCTTGGACCTCGGGGCAGCAGGTTAGAACCTGGTCTCACCTGATCAGGTTAAAATTCTTTAGGTGTCAACAGATCAGAGGAGGTGAAGCAGTTTAGTTTTACAGGATCTGCTGCACTAAGGAACAAAAGTATCCAATGAAAAACTTGAATAAAACAGCTGAGATGAGTTTATTTTAAAGGACCTGTGACATGATTTTTTGTAATAAACATGAATGCATTTTTGTAAAGATAACGATGATAAAATAATGCAAAACAAATTTCATGTTGCTGAGATGAACGGTTGTTGAGATATTTGCATGTTAAGAAACAGGAAGTGATGTCAAAGGGGAATGTCTGCATGTAAACAGAGCGTTGTTACAACACAGACTGTAGAGACAAATCTGTTTCTTTACATTATTTAGAGTTTCTATCAAAGAGAGATGAAGAGGAGTTAAAGTTTAAAAGAGAGTTTATTTTCTTAACGAGTTCCCCTTTGATGTCACTTCCTGTTTCACTTTGACTGAGCCAAATTCAAAAGAAAAWAGGCCATTTATGTTAGAAAATGGGTAAAATCGTGTGTATTATGCCAATTTTCTTAAGTATAAAGATGTTTTCTTTGACTTTGTATTTGAAGGACAGACGTCACAGGCTGTTTAACGTTATTACAGATTAGTTTTAGTTTGGATTTTTAACGTTATTATAGATAGTTTTAGTTTGGGTTTTTAACGTTATTCCAGATAGTTTTAATTTGGGTTTTTAACGTTATTACAGATAGTTTTAGTTTGGGTTTTTAATGTTATTACAGATAGTTTTAGTTTGGGTTTTTAACGTTATTACAGATAGTTTTAGTTTGGGTTTTTAACGTTATTACAGATAGTTTTAGTTTGGGTTTTTAACGTTATTACAGATAG
>NW_013952925.1:139924-144269 GCF_001266775.1 Austrofundulus limnaeus | reverse complement strand
GTTATTACAGATAGTTTTAGTTTGGGTTTTTAACGTTATTAGAGATAGTTCTAATTTGGGTTTTTAACGTTATTACAGATAGTTTTAATTTAGGTTTTTAACGTTATTACAGATCGTTTTAGTTTGGGTTTTTAACGTTATTACCGATAGTTTTAGTTTGGGTTTTTAACATTATTACAGATAGTTTTAATTTAGGTTTTTAACGTTATTACAGATCGTTTTAGTTTGGGTTTTTAACGTTATTACCGATAGTTTGTTTGGGTTTTTAACATTATTACAGATAGTTTTAGTTTGGGTTTTTAACATTATTACAGATAGTTTTAGTTTGGATCTGCCCTCGACATCCATTTCTTCCACCTGTTGGAGATTTTCAGGACAGGATTTTGGTCGGAGGAGATAAAAACAGAAGTGTCTGGTCTGAAGGACTCGTCATCCTTCTGGTGGCGTCCTGATAACAGTTCTGAGTCCGAGGGGGACTGAGGCTAATGTTAGCATCCGACTGAAGTGGGTCTCTGGTCAGGATGACACAGTTCTTTTCCAGGGTGACTAAAATATACATTTATTGAGGAAAGTTTGGTTTGTGGAGGTAAAACCAGTGGGATTTGTGTGTAATCTTGTTGTTCCATCAGATTATTGAGCTGTTGTTTGTCTCCAGGTCTGACGTGGTCCACAGGAAGTGACCATTAAAACACAGTTCAGGGTGAAGCTGACAGACCGTAGATCAGTGATGATGAGACTCTTCATCCTCTCCTCTCCCGTMGAGCTGATCCAGATATAAAACTATGTTTGGAGGCTGTTTTCACTGAGAGCAGGAATAAACTGCAGAGAGGAGACGTCTGTAGCAGCGGGGGGCTCTGATGCACCTTATCACCAGCAGCAGATGTRGAGGGAGAACTCCTTCATTCCAGGATTCACAGATAGAGCTGGAGGAACCAGGGTCCTCTGCAGATACCATCAGGGAGCTCGTCGGTCACTCACAGGCTGAAACAAGCCCGAGCTCTGGAACAGCTGCTGCAGAGATAAACGGCTCTGAGGGTCCTAACGACCCGCTGAGACGAAGGAGGAAGGCTTTCCTCAGGTCAGACGCTGTAATTCAGAGTTAACCTCTGTCTGATTGAACCGTGCAGAAACGCTCAGTCCTCTCAGCTCCAGACTCTGTCTGACCCATGTTAATGCAACTGTCATGGAATTCCGCTGCATGACAAACAAATCAGATCTAAAAACAGTTAATTAGTTATCTGGTCTGAAAGTAAACGGACTGAAATAACAGAAATTAACAATGATTGGCTGAAAATGTTTCCTCTTGTTCCCAGAAACACCCAATCATTAATGGTTCAGTTTGTGCTGCGTTTTATAGTAAATGGTTCAGATTCTGGTTTAAAGCTAGTCGCTAACAGGAAATATAAATCACAGCACTTCCTGTTGCATCGTTATGMTTAATGGGTTGTTTAATCAATAACAGTTTAGGTTTATTAAATATTAGWTGACTTAATGAAAGTAAAATAAAAAAGCAGAGTGGCACAGTTTAATGTTTTTATGCTATTGTTCTGACAGGAAGGTAATCCAACTAGCTGCTAGGGCTAACAGTATTATAGCTGCCCTTCATTTACCTTCATATTACCATATTATCTCTAATGGTATTAGTGCTAATGATGCTGATGCTAATGGTATTAGTGGTATTTATATTAGTGTTAATGATACTAATGATCATATCAGTGTTAATGCTAGTGGTAGTGCTAATATATTGATGGTAATACTCGTTAAAGATATCAGTGCTAATGATGCTAATGCTAATAGCACTAATGATGCTGATGTTATTACAGGTATTCATATTGGTTTAAATGATGCTGATGCTAATGGAATTAGTGGTATTTAGATTGGTGCTAATGATACTAATGATCACCATATCAGTGCTAATGCTAGTGGTATTAGTGCTAATATATTGATGTTAATAATACTAATGTTAAATATATCAGTGCTAATGGTGCTAATGCTAATAGYGCTAATGATGCTGATGGTATTACAGGTATTCATATCGGTGTAATGATGCTGATGCCAGTGGTATTAGTGGTATTTATATTAGATCTAGTGATCTAATATCAGTGCTAATGTTAGTGGTATTAGTGCTAATCATATTGGTTTTAATACTAATGTCAAAGATAACAGTGCTAACGCTAATAGTGCTATTGATGTCCATGGTATTAGAAGTATTCATATTGGTGTAAATTATAGTGATGTAAAGGTATTATTGGTAATTGCTAATATTAAATACATTAGTGCTTATGGTATTAGAAGTATGTATACTGGTGCAATTGATGCTAGTATTAAAGCTATCAGTGCTAATGGTGCTAATGCTAATGATGCTGATTCTAATTAGTATATAATAATAGTATTRWTGGTATTTAATGTTAATGATAATGTTATCAGTGCTAGTGGTATAGTGCCAATTATATTGGTGCTAATAATAATAATARTGTTAAAGATAACAGTGTTAATGATATTAGTGGTAATAATGCTGATGGCATTAGAGATATTTAAATTGGTGCTAATGCCGAAGATATTAGTTCTTATTGTGCTGATGGTAATGGTATTTATATTGGTGCTAATGATATTAATGTTAAAGACAACACAAAAAAAACAACCAGAAAAATTTTAATAGGGCCCTTTGGACGGTTCTTCTTTTAATAAAAGGTTTTTCTCCTCTAAAACCTTCAGTCTGAGGAGTTTTAGGTGAAGTCAGCATTATAARCACTGCCTCCACATGCTGACAARCAGGTTTAATGATGACAATCAACAGTTTGTTCACATGAAAAAGAGGACCATCAGCCTAACAATAGATCATTAATGTCATGATTATCTTTATTATAGAGGATCATGCTCCCCATCACCTGACCATCATTAGAGCCCTGATTCACCTGTTGTTCACAGGCTGCTGAGCGTTAAACTTCTTTATGTTGTTAGATAAAATGACTTTCATGATTTAGTATTTCTGACTGTGTGTGTTTCTTCTGGTCTTCCTGCAGGACCTGGGTGGGGTGAGTCCTCCTCAGAGGAACTGGAAGGGGATTGCCATYGCCCTGCTGGTCATCCTGGTGGTCTGCTCCCTCATCACCATGTCCGTCATCCTCCTGACGCCRGGTACGACTCAGATCCTCCCTGACTTTTAAACTTTCTTCACTTTGTTTTAGAACAAACCTGTGTTTCAGCTGGTGTTAAATTTGTTGTATTGGCCACTGGTTGGACTTTATAAGCCAAGATCATGGAAATACAAATAATTCATCTTTWGTAATCAGATCCACACCGTTCACTCGTCTCCTCAGAGATTAGATAAATTTTAATCTAAGACTAAATGTGTGGCGTCTCGCTGATTTAACGGATCAGCTGTAGTCTGTAAATCTGTGAATGATGTCATGTTGTTATTGACGGAGGCGTCGCTTTAATGTGTTAAAATCGACTTATTACAGGAATCATTTCTTCTAATTCCCTGACATTAGTCYGGATCATGGCGTGATGTGGCGCCACGCTTCTCTCTGGGATCATATTTAGCTATGTTTGTTCCAAGCAGCTCATCTGTTTTGTTTAGTTTTTTTATTCAGATATTTTTGAACGGGGAGTTTTATTGAGACGTAAAAAGCAGCACAGCTCAGTCCTCCTTGGTGGATTCCACGCTTGGTTAGACTTTCATTACCTCCATAAACAAACACGCTGTGTGGAGTTGTGAGGAGAAGCCAACATGGCTGAAAGTCAGAGYGATTTGGGCTCGATGTTCAGCTCAGAACCAGCAGCTGGCCCGCTCAGACGCAGCTCGCTGTCGGCTTTTCCTCCTCCTGCTGCAGGCAAAACGTTTCTTTATTAATAACTGAAACATTTTCAGACGTCGTGTTCACCATTAAAGATGTTAATGAACAAATGAAACGGCCTGTTTTTTTAATTCAACACATCTGTCTGTACAGCAGATGTAAACATTTATCTGAGCCAGAGGCAGAATTCAACTTTATAATGTATATTAATCATTTGTTTCCAGTTTCCACAACAGATTTTAGTTTGAAGTATGTGAAAAAAAAGAACAAAATGACACAAATCTAACTTTCTATCATTCATTTCAGAGAAGGCAATAAATCAMAACTGTTACTTATCTTTTTATTATTTAGATTTATTCTTGCATTTGCTGCCTGAAGCAAATTAAAACAAAAACCTTTAAATCTTGTTTGTATCTGAACCAAAACCATAAATCTTTTTGTTTAGAGAAGCAGTAGTAATATTTTAGCTCATTATCTGTAAAACTGACAGTTACAGCTATCTTTGTGTTTAGCGTCATGTAGCTGTGACAGTCCTCCTATATATA
>NW_013952925.1:136452-138609 GCF_001266775.1 Austrofundulus limnaeus | reverse complement strand
TATATATATATATAAAGTACATCAAAAAGTTGGGAGAAAATATGTTTACTGCTCTTGAGATATTTTGTTAACAAACAGAAAACATTTTACATTTCAGTGGCGGGCAACACTTTTACAGTTTTTGGTTTCTTCCAAAAAGGGGCGGAGCCATTTGAAACAACGAGGTTCCAAACAATTGTATTAAATGTTTTAGATGAAAACCTAGAGATTAATAAATGAAATCATTGTAGATTCAGTCCCTGACTCAGATCTGAACCAAACCAAAAAACATGTCTTGTTTTCTTGTTTCAGCCGACACTCAGGCTGGAAGTGACACCAAACTGACGGTGGAGGATTTGTTCAAACCAGAGTTCAAAGTTCACGATCCAGAGGCCAAATGGATCAACGGTGAGTTCCCACACAAACTGCAGCTGCTGGGTTTCTGCTGGTTGTTAGCAGCCGAAACCACGTATCAGTTTGTTTCCTCTTGTTGTGTTCATTGTTGTATTGCTTTTAAAATTTTGAGCATTTTTATTTCAATTCATTTTTTTTTTTCACAAAAGAAATTTAGATTTTGTGAAAAACTTTGTGCTTTTTGAAATAAGCTTCAGGATTCTGGTTTAGTTTTAAGTTGTTAGTGTCAGCTTTGCTAATTTTGGCTTTAATTTTAGCTATTGTTATATTAATTTTAGTTTTGCTAGTATTAGCTTTTATCTTCTGTAAAGAGAGTTTTTGCTGTGTTAGTTTTTTGACTTTTCACTAGCTGTAACATTTAGCTCCTGTTTTCTTAGAGTTTTTAATCTACTGTGGTATTAGTTTTACCTTTTAGCTAATGTTTTACAGATTTTGGTTCCAGTTACTGTTTTGCTCATTTTAGCTTTTGCTGAGAGAACGTTTGAGTTCAGCTGTGATTTAGCTGTTGTTTAGCTCTCTGCACCACTCTGTACTTTTAAAGAAAATGCAGATTTTTTTAAGCTGTTAAAATGAAAGGCAGCAAAGAACTTAAAGCCCGGTTCTGACCCGTATCAGACTTTAAGGATGTAGGGATCTGAGCAAACACCAGCTCTCGTGTTTCAGCACAGACCTGGTTTATAAATGGACCCAGAACAGGTGAAACCCGGAGAACCCGGTTTGTAAATGGACCTGGTTGGTTCTGCAGGAGGCAGAGAACTGTAGCTCTGAGGGGACGATGGTCAGGATCAACAATATTTCATCCTCGGGTGACATTTTTCCTCCATCTCTCCGGCGCCGTCTCATTCCCGGGGCTGACCTGAGGGCCGGGCGGCGGTGGCGTGCGATGAGGCGCTTAGAAAAGCCGTCTTTATGGTGTTTTTGTGGACGGATGGAGCGAAATAGACCTCAGACAAATGGGAGAAGATAAGAGACAGACGGGCGAAGAGGGAAGATTGATCACTTGGATTTAGAGCAAAAATGAGATTTTCTTTTCCCTCAAACCAAAAGCTTGGAGGGTTTAAGATCTAAAATCATTTTCTGTCTCTGTAACAGATTATTAAGATCAGAGAAAAACCAGTTCAACAATCTGACTTTTATGATGTTTCACCTGGAATTAAAAACAAACTAAAATATTACCTGTTTAATGAGCASTTCTGCTCTTTTAGGTTTATTTAATGTTATTCAAAAAGATGAGAGTTTATCTCTAAATGATGATGATGATGGTCACACACCCCTCTTTTCAATGTATCATATCACCTCCATAAAACCCTGCCAGAGAACCTGTGGTACCATCAGAACCTTTGTTTTCTCACAGCGTCTGTTTGTTTGAGGCTTATTTTCTGCTCTGTGTTTCTGCCTGCTTCTCCAATCAATGAGATTAGTTGTGACATTAGCAGGTTGTCTGTAGCTGAGAGGATAAACACCAAAAACTTTATAATTTTGGTTTAAATGGTTTCAGGTCTTTGCTAAACTTTATATTTTTGGTTTAAATGGTTTCAGGTCTTTGTTATACTTGAAATTTTTGGTTTAAATGGTTTCAGGTCTTTGTTATACTTTAATTTTTTGTTTTAAATGGTTTCAGGTCTTTACTAAACTTTATATTTTTGGTTTAAATGGTTTCAGGTCTTTGCTAAACTTTATATTTTTGGTTTAAATGGTTTCAGGTCTTTGCTAAGCTTTATATTTTTGGTTTAAATGGTTTCAGGTCTTTGTTTAACTTTATAT
>NW_013952925.1:131370-134591 GCF_001266775.1 Austrofundulus limnaeus | reverse complement strand
TTTCAGGTCTTTGTTAAACTATATTTTTGGTTTAAATGGTTTCAGGTCTTTGTTATACTTTATGTTTTTGGTTTAAATGGTTTCAGGTCTTTGTTAAACTATATTTTTGGTTTAAATGGTTTCAGGTCTTTGTTAAACTTTATATTTTTGGTTTAAATCGTTTCAGGTCTTTGTTAAACTATATTTTTGGTTTAAATGGTTTCAGGTCTTTGCTAAACTTTATATTTTTGGTTTAAATGGTTTCAGGTCTTTGTTAAACTTTATATTTTTGGTTTAAATGGTTTCAGGTCTTTGTTAAACTTTATAGTTTTGGTATAAATGGTTTTCAGGTCTTTGTTAAACTTTATAGTTTTGGTTTTAATGGTTTCAGGTCTTTGTCAAACTTTATGTTTTTGGTTTAAATGGTTTCAGGTCTTTGTTTAACTTTATAGTTTTGGTTTAAATGGTTTTCAGGTTTTTAGCAGCTTCTAGTTGTTCTTGCTGATTTGTTGTAGAATTTATTTGTCAGACGTTTGTGGGTTTTGTTTAGAACCTCAGATCCATCAAACTCCTTGATTTTCTTTCATTGACTTAATTAGCGACACATTTACGACGATTAATCTCCTCGCCGCTCGGCGTGACGGCAGCGAGGGGAGAAGCTGCAGCCCGGTTCTGATCCGTAACCAACAGAATAAAAGCTGCATTCTTTTTAAGGCTGGTTTGGCGCCGCAGCTTCGTTCTGAGGGGGTTAATTAAGAAGCTCACGCTCCGACGCCTTCCTTTAATTAACATCACAGACTCCTGAGTTCTGCTGCTGCCGTTTGTTTGTCCCGACCCACAAACACAAACACCCGTGGGCCCGCCGGAGCGTGACGGTTCTGAACGGACAGAACGCTCTGGATTAAACACTGTAGTTCTCACACGTGTGAACTCTGGTACCACCCAGCACCACCGAGCCTCCATTAAACTCCTGTTAGCCCAGCCTCGTTTTTTTTATCTGGCAGCCCATTACCGTCGCTCGGGGGAGGTAAAGGTTCTGATTAAAAGACAGAGATTGGATTCTGTTCTGTCGGGTCAGAGCTCGGTGGGGAGGCTGATGATCCGACTCGTTTATTTCTGCTTCTGTGTCTGACTCTATTTGCACGATCGCTGCCAAGACCGAAAATATCCACACTAAAAATATCCATAAAAACAGGACCGAGAGGAAACTGAGTGATGAAGAGGAGGAGGAAATCTTCATCTGTCACTGCAGGGAAAACCTCCTCAGGTCTGAATCTGAGGAGTATCAGAGAGAAGAAACAAAAATGGTTTTACACCGATTGATCAGCTGCTGCTAAAATATGAGTGATGGTTTTAACTCTGTTAGCATCAAGGGTGGGCACCGCTAACCAAAAATTTAGCCTCCCAAATACTAAACATGTAATAATAAGTTGCGGAAACTAACAATAAGCAGCTCCAGATGTAAAAACTAATGGGAGCTAACACTAACAGCTAAGAAACTTATAATCTGTTAACTAAAAATATAGCTTTGCTAGCGGTAAACTGCTATACATATAAGCTTAGCAGAAGCTAACGGCTAATCGCTAAGTTGACAGTCTGCGTCGTATGTCTTCGTCTCCTCTGAGCTGAATGGAGAGACTGACACAAACCTGCTGATGTTAGCTTGTTAGCTGTTAGCGGACTTAAAGTTGACAAAACCTAATGTAGCAGAAGCTAACGGTTTTCATAGTTAGCTGGTAAAAAAGTTAATTTTCTAAATGTATGATTGCTTCTGCTAGCTGATAGCAGAACCACGCCCACTGCTGGTTAGCAAAATATCTCAGAAATCACGAATAAATGAAACTCTCAGGACAGTCGTATTTAAAAATCCTGGACCTCATGGTAAATTCATGGAAAGGGGCGGAGTCTCTATAAAAGTTTGTTTCAGTACAATGTTAAGGCTCCGCCCCCTCCTCAGATCCACCTGTTGTCTCAGCGACCTGACCACAGATTGTGGGTGGAAGATGGTGACACCACAGATTGACTTTTGTAACATGACCCCATGTTTGTGTGCAGAGGAGTGGGCGGGGCTTAAAGCTCCACAACTTTACTGCACAATCTCTGGTTCCAAAAATACAACATGGCGGCTCCCGTCAAACACTTCACCTGGCTTCAGAGAGTGAGAGGGATGAAAATGATCAAAGCTTTTAGATTAAAGTTGACAAGAACAACACAGCCTTTGTTTGTTGGTTTGTTTGTTTATTTATTAGTGTTTTTTATCCAAACTGACTTTAAAACTGCAGGTTTATCATAAACTGATGTCCAAAATATTTAAAAACCAGGATGAAAGACCATAAGGCATCAAAATGATGATATTAAAAGACCATTCAGAGTCATTATTTTAATTGTGTGAAAATACCGGCACCTCTTCACAGTGGAAGTGATTTAAATTTAGCTGTAAGTGGAATTATTTGCTGCGTTGGATCTTGTATTGGCCTTAAATTGGTAAAAGAAAACATGGCTTCTTTCAAATTAACAGGTTTATTAATGCGCAGCTTGTTTACAAAGCGTCAGCTGTGAGTCACGCAGATGTGCTTCAGGAGAAAGAAAGAAATGAATAAAAAGGAGCTGAAAGCAGCGTTTGCTTTGAATTGTCTTGCAGTGATCTTTAAAACACTCCGGTTACAGAGAGAGCACTCCATGGTTTTATTTCTTGTTCAGAAATCATTAAAGCCCCGCTCATCCACTAAAAAGGTAGAGCTGAATCCAAATTAATGCACAGCTTTTGGTCCAATGCCTGTTTAATCTAATTTTAAAGGTAATTATGCTGCAGTGATCGGGAATAAATTAAAGAAAATAAAATTAATAGTTGAAATGTTTAACAGAGAAACCTCCCAGGATTATTTTATTTTTCATCAAACATTAGTTTTATTTTGTGTTGCATCTTTTATTAGATGAGTTCAGTTGATAAAACAGATGGTTTCCTACAGTTAACTACAGCTGAAAACTAAAACTTCAACCATTGATTCATCAGGTTAACTTTAATTACATCTGATCAATCTTTAGATAGATGACCTGTGATGAACTAAACCTGAAGATGGATGGATGGATGGATGGATGGATGGATGGATGGATGGATGGGTAAAAGGATGATAAATGGATGGATGAATGAATAGATGGATGAAAAATGGATGGATGGATTAATGGATGATAAATGTTTGGATGGATGGATGGATGGATGGATGGATGGATAAAAGGATGAT
>NW_013952925.1:122874-129890 GCF_001266775.1 Austrofundulus limnaeus | reverse complement strand
GATGATAAACTGACAGATGAAAGGATGTGGTAATGAATGTCTTTCAGATATTTATTTATTTGATAATTAATTTGTTAATTTATTGTGTTAGGGTTACAGTTTGTGGCTCTGTGGTGTTAGTTTTTATCTTTGTGTTATTTCTTGTTTTGCTGGCCGGCAGCATTGACCCTCTGATGAAAGAGCTTTAGATAATAGAAGTGTTCCTGTCTGAACCACAGGGGAGGAGCAGCTTACAGGAACAAATGCTGACTGAAACTGAACAACGCTGCTCTCTCAGGAGGGAGGCAGAAAAAGAACGCCTTGAAGAGCAGAAAAGTCCTCCTCTTTCAGGGAAGGACCACCACGAGTTCAGGAACAGGACTCTCAGGAGAACCGGGTCTTTATGAACTTTTATTGCTGACATTGGACTAAATGGTGATAAAAATAAAACGTGGCTGAAGGAGAACCGATAAAGCAAACATAATCAGAGGTGAAGACTTCAGCTTCTGAAACTTTAACATTTTATCAACTTATTTCCCAGCTCTACATAAAATAKATTAACTATTAGGCAGAGCTAATCYGCTAAAGCAAAACTAATACTTTGTTTAGCAGATTAGCTTTTTCACTAACTTTGAAAACTGTTAGTGAAAYGATTAGCTTCAGCTAAATTAGGTTTTGCCAACTTTAGGTGCACAAACAGCTAACTAGCAAGCTAACATCAACAGGTTTGTTTCAGTCCCACCAGTCTTCAGCTCCAAGGACACGAAGACTGAGTGACAGTTGTCTTACCAGTTAGCGTTAGCTTCCACAACTTTTTTTTACATATTTAGCAGTTTAGCATTTGCRAAGCTATTTATTTAGTCAGCAGATTAGGAGTTAGCGAAGCTTTTTTCTCTTTAAATGCCAGGGCGTAAAACATGTCCGCCTCTGCCGGTGGTTGTAGGGAGCTTTGAAATGTTCTTTTTGTTGTTACGCCCAAACTTTTTCTCAGCTGTTTGTGTGATAACTTAGTGGCCCTTTTCCTATTTTCATGCTTGTTTTGTCTGTTTTAGTCCGACTCATAGTGCTTACTGCCACTCTATGCAGATGATGCTCAACTCTACGCTYTTAAAACATTCAGATTCTTGCTTATCTAAAGCTTTACTCTCTGATATTTCAGGTAGGGATACACGATATATCGGTATTAATATCKGTATCGGTCCGATATGTAAAACTGGGCTGAAATTAACGTCCGATATTGATTTCCCACTTTTTATGTTTGCGTTTCTGTTTTGGAGGGGAGATGGTTGGTTGAGTGGCATCTGTTTGATCATGATAGTGATATTGATGCTGCAGCCAGGAATAACTGAATGTTAATGTCAGAGGTCTGGTTGTTTATTTACGGTATCAAAAAAGAGCCAAGTGTGTTTGTGCGTATATGTATAGTATAATTTGTGTATTTATGTAATATCAAAAAATATCGGTTATCGGCCATAAAAGCAATAATTATATTGGATATCGATATCGGCTGAAATTTTCATATCGGTGCATGCCTACTATTGAGAACCACCCTCTTTATAAAATCTGCACTCCATGCACAGCTCCATCCTTTTAAACAGCGTCACAAAAAATAAAAATAAAAAGGTGGGACTACCGGACGATAAAACCAGCAGCTTAAAAGTCCAGGTGTTTACGATCAGCCCTCAGTGAGAAACACCTGAGCTGTATTGATCAAACATCTGCCTCCATTTAACTTGAGCTTGGATGAGCTTTTAGCTTTTGYGTATGGCAGGCCATTTTTACACCTAATCAGCTTCACCACAATTACATTCCAGGTATTTGAAATTGGTTTTATGACTGAACATATTAGCTATTTAAGTGAGAGAGAGATGATTCAAATAAAGCAAATTTAATTAAAGACTTTTCATGTTCTGTAATTTTATTTTTAAAAAGCTGCACACTCTTTTAATAAATACTAATAAAGTTTTTGTTGTCGATCCTTTTGTGCACAAAGTCCCCCCAGACAATGTTGTAGGGGAAACACTGCCTTTGCTGTAAAAATCAAACATCCTTAACTCCCCTCATCACTTTAAATCTTTCCTTTCTGTCAAASACTTTAGAAATGCTTGATAAAATTATTCTTTGTTTGTTTGTTTGTTAAATACATATGTATAATCCCTTATTTAACAGTAGCAGTKTATAGCTGGTAAATCAACAAACTTCAGTTCATATAAAGAAGCTGTTTAACCATGAGGTCTCTGTGGTTCTGCTGAAAATGAAGCGTGTCGTCGTTAGCGTGACAGAACCGTGTTAGTCGTTAGGGACGAGGCTGAACGTGACGGCGCTCCGTTAATTTCTCCGTTTGCTCAGAACATTTGCTCGGCGTCGCTGAAGCGTTGCAGAAAGTCCCGCCCTGACGGGGCCTTCGGACACGATCCCAACGAGCTGGTAAAACGATCCGGACCGGCTCGTTAATTAAAGCTGAGTAATTAATTAAATCTCTTTACTGATGKAGTCTAAAAGGTTGACGCTTGATGGTGTTAATCGAAGTGCTAATCTTTTAATCTAACGCTGATTTGTTCCAAAGTGGGAGAGAAGAAGTGGGTCGGATCAGGAGTGGTTCTGGTTTTATTTTACCTGAGAACTCCGATGGATTTAAAGCAACAGGTGTGCTCAGTCACTTCCAGCTGACGTTAAAACAGACGAACATCTGTTCACTTCCTGCAGCTCTTCAACAGATCCTCAGCTTTAATCGTTTTTATTTTGACAGCTAGAAAAACTCTTCTAATTGTTTCTAACGGGTAACAGTTCTCCAGTTAGGGGATTTATTTTGAATTAGATCAACGATAATAAATTTAATGTATTTGTAGGAGTTTCATAACTTCTTCTGCAGGAATTTACAGTTCATAATGTTAAAATTTTTTTAATAAGCTGGTGGAAAAATGAAGCTTCTGGGATGAGAGAGGGAGACTCGTGGCAAATTTAAAATTAACGAGCTCGTTAAGAGTTGCRTAGCAACAGAATTATGACCACAGGAAAAACTGAAGCCGCAGATGAGCAGGAAGTGAGTGGAGCTTTAAACTGAAACAAACTGAATATGAAGTCTTAAATGACTCGGGAATCATGAAAACATGGCTTGATAAAAAAAAAAAATTAATTATGGTTTTATTGATCATAGGTGATCTTTGTTTACCTTACAATCAACTCTGTCTGTTGTAAATAATGTTGTTTATTGTCCAGTGAAACATACGAAGAAGCCAGTTAAACTGTAAACAAATACAGCATTACAGAGATTGTTTGCTACTTGTTCATTGTTTGCTCAGGAGGGGAGGARCTAAATGTTTAGCTGACTGCTGCCAACTAGTGGTCGGAGGCTCAACTACAACACAAAAATGAACCTTTGGCACGAAAGTTTATATTTTAAACCTTGATTAAAAATCAAAACAGGGCTTTAGAGAATTGATACAGTATCATGAAATGAAATATCACCATTTTTCAGTGTATTGATATTTTCATATAGCCCTAGATTTTATTTCTCTAAGACAAGATTGTAGTTTAAGTAACTGGTTGGATTCATCAGGTTTCATGGATAAATATAACTGAGTATCATCAGCATAACAATGGAAATTTATCCCATGCTGTTTAATAACTTTACCTAAAGGAAGCATATATAAAGTAAAGAGGATTGGTCCAAGCACTGAACCCTGAGGAACTCCATGACTAACTCTGGTGTAAGAAGAAGATTCATTATTAACGTTAACAAACTGAAATCTATCAGTTAAATAAGACTCAAACCATTTTAGAGCTGTTCCTGTAATCCCAATATCAAGTTCAAGTCTACGTAATAAAATATTGTGATCAATTGTATCAAATGCAGCACTGAGATCTGACAGGACAAGAATGGACACAAGTCCACTGTCTGACAGGACAAGAAYGGACACAAGTCCACTGTCTGACAGGACAAGAAYGGACACAAGTCCACTGTCTGACAGGACAAGAATGGACACAAGTCCACTGTCTGACAGGACAAGAAYGGACACAAGTCCACTGTCTGAGACCATGAGAATATCATTAGTAACTTTAACCAGTGCTGTTTCTGTGCTATGATGAGCTCTAAACCCTGACTGAAACTCTTCATAAAGATTATTTTCTATCCAGATGTTCAAACTATCAGAGGCTAAAGAAACTGTGTTTATTTTTTAAAAGATTTTCATGATTTATTTTTATTTGGTCTGTGGGCGAGCTGACAGTTTATATTGGTGGTTACACAGTTTCAATTAAAACTAATAATTGGCTGTAAAACTGGTTAACATTTGGAGTCAGCTTGGATTCAAGACGGCTGCCAAAACAAATAAATAAATAATCTGTTTTTAGTCAATCAAACAGATACTGAACTAAATGTATGTGGTAGTAGCTGAGAGTCGTACCAAACACAGAGTCTGATCATTAACTGATCTTTCTTTAAAACTTCAGGAGAATTAAATATAAATTTATTTCTTTTTTCAGCTATTACAGATTAATTTCTGCTGTAAAAGTCCTGAAAGCTGAATTCTCCTTTTCATAAAATGTTTCACACTTGACTGAACTCCAGCTTCAATTATCAGCACATAAAAATACCGTGTTGGAACATTTCTCATAGGAACTGCAGTAAAACTACCAGAGAAAGTCCACACAGGTTTTACAAACCGTACGACGGCCTTGAGGCTGATGATTTTTATTATTTGCTGCCGTGCCTCAGATTCAGACGTGTGATTAAGAAACAGGAAACGGTGAGAATCAGGCGTTTGGAGCTGCAGGCGGCTTTAAACGTTCTGATTTCCTGGTGGTTGGAGCTGCCGAGTGAAGCAACAACCGGCCTCAACAGTTAAAAATGAGAGCGAACGTTTCATCTCACAGCAGAAAATACCGGAAAGCACGAATAATTTCCTGCTGAAGTCTGTTCTATCAGCCTCATGAGGACAGATCCTCCGGTCTGAAAATGTTGAAGTCTTTGAATAAATTTTTGTTTGAATATTTTAAACACAAACACAACGTGTTTTTCTCTGACATCATCCCCACTCTGCTCTTTGTCACTCTCCGATAAAGGGCCAACATGTTTTTGGACTTGTTTGTAACCAAATATCCCACAAAACTTTGATCAAATTTAACTAAACTAAGATTTAATTATTGGACGTCATCAACAAATGGATGATTTTATCCAACACAATTCAAGATGGCTGCCACGGCCAGCTGATCTTAGAAAGAAACATGTTCATAGCTCACCCAGCTTTGCAGATGTAAAGCTAAATTTTGATGTGGTAGTAGCTGAGAGTCATGTTTTAGTCTAAAATTGTTGTAGTTCATCCTGTTTGGGGTTCCTCAGGGCTCCATCTTAGGTGCAGTTCTCTTCTTCCTCTAAGGTCCARTTTCAGACTATTTATCCGTTCCAGAGAAGAGCTGAGACTAGTTTTATTGTATAAATTTAATAGGTTTATTAAATTTTTAATAATATTTTGAGGTTTATTTAAGATAATTTTGTTGATTTTATATCCTGTTATTTTTTTAAAGCTGATATAGAACTTAAAACTGACTCAAAGTCATATAAATGATTTGCCTTTTGAGGAAATGAGGCGTCTATAATTTAGCTATTTCCAGGTGAGGTCAAGTGGTTTTATTACCACTTTATGAGGCTTAATTTCTGTTAACTCAGCCTCACATTGTTGGGTTCTGTAGGGTTTTAGCTGAAAAATACAAATGTGTTCCAGAGAGACCGGACCTCTGAGCCTCAGCTCTTCATCCAGACAGAAACTCTCCCTCTCTTCATCATGGACGTTTGAAGCTCCTGGCAGCTGTGATGAGATCCAGCCTCTGATTTTTTTTTTTTTTTAGTTTCCAACGAGAAGTTTTGTGTCCTTGAGCAAAAAGAGCTTCAGTTGTGTTTATCTGAAACAACTGACTGAAAGGTTTATTCAGCCACCAACTCGTTCAGTTTCTACATTTTGTCATTTTTGAATGTCGGGAGGAGAGAAGGAAACATTGTGACAGAATGAGGAGAAAAATAACTGTTAATGATTTGACATAAAAATGTCAAACTGTCAGAAAATATCTGCTGCTGTAAACATAAATAGATGTTTGAGCTGCTGCTGGGAGAGAAACTCTTAAAATAAACATTATATTAGTTCTGTTCTCAGCTCTGGAAGTCGTTCACACGTTTTTACAGAAATCTCATCAGAGCTGTGATCGGTTTGGTTTTTCTTTAGAAATCCTCCAACATGAGACACTTAAATTGTTCTAGGCTCGTTTTTCTTTTGCGTCTCCAAAATTAAAAGCAAAGCTTTGATTCCAAATGAACGCCTCGTTTAAAATAAAACAGTGTTATGAAATCTAAGGAAGGCCAGAGAAATGTGTATTTAATCTTCTTAAAGTGAGCCTGTGTGACCTTTACTTTAGAGAAAAACGAGCAGAGCTGCAGCTGCAGGCAGCGTTTTCCTGCACAAAGGACATTATTTGACTCCACACGCCTGAAATGTATAAAAAAAAAACACATTGAGTCGTTTCATTATTCATGGAGCTACAGACGTCGAACATTACTTATACATTAGAGTCTGAGCTTGTTCTTTTTTAGTTTCCAATGGTCCATTATTTAAAGAGACAAGCGCCGAGGCCTGCAGTGATGTTTTAAAGATCACTGCAGCTCCAAAATATTCATTTCTCTCCCACAGGGAGGCGTCCGGCTCGACTCCGCGGGACGTTAAAGGAAAATCCTCTCCATAATTTCACTAAGTGACTCCGAACTGTTAAAATGTGAAGCGTCGCCGGTGGTTTTTATTGTGTCCTTCGGCTCTTTTCTCAGAAATCAGCTAATTCAGGTAATTGCGCTTCATAAAACAACAGCTAGTTCTGCTCAGCGCTGATGCCTTTTTAAGCTTTATGTTATTTTTTACCTACATGTGACCACGAGCCTTAAAGTGCCTGTGACATTAAACTTTTGTGATAAATGTGATTGCACTTTTGGAAAGATAATGTAGGTAACATATTGCAAAAGCAGTTTCACACCACTGAGATGAACAGTTGTTGAG
>NW_013952925.1:104304-122451 GCF_001266775.1 Austrofundulus limnaeus | reverse complement strand
CCTTTTGTATTAGAAGGATAGACATGTCACAGGAACTTTAATGTCCTGAAGACAGTGTGTAAAGAAATGTTTAATAATTAAAAATAAAATTATTTCAGGTTTGAGGCTCTGTCAGGCCACCAARCCTTTATTTCTTTGTTACATATTTAAGGAGATTATTTACCGGAGTGACACAGAAATGTGKTTTTAAATCATGTTAATGTCAGCTAATAAAATCGTTGTTTGTTGGAAACACTGATAAACCAACAGAGAGGCGTGTCCACCAGCCCGGGTCAAACATTCAGCTCCTTCCAGGCAGCCATGATTGAAATGTTTAATGAGTTTCTGTTCCTCCACTCGAGGCGTAAATCGTTTTATTTCTCCGTGTTTCTGTCGGTCTCTGTCTGCTGACGTTCATTCATCAGAGCTCGGCTCCGACATGAGCCGAACAAAAGCCGTCACCGCACAAAAAGCTGTTTTCCTGCCTGAGAGACACGATTCGTCCCCCGTCAACAGGCGGCGGCGTCACCTGCGCCGCCAGGAAGCACGCCTCCCTCTGTTTGTCTGGCAGCTGGATGTGTGCCGATCAGACGTCTCATTTATTTTAGTTTCAGGCGCTTCGGCTGCTGCTGAGCGCCTCTGATTTACACCGTGTGTTTACACTCAGCTTGCTTGTTTTTGTTTGTTTACAGACTCAGAGGTGATCTATAAGAACAGCGACGGACACGTCATCAAATTCAACATGGTGACCAACGAGACGGAGATCATCCTGATGAACACCACGTTTGTACGTTCAAACAACACCTTAAATACATTGTTATAATTATATTTAAACGGATTTATACTTTATGATCATTTTACGACAAATAAATTCACATATATAAATCAAATCAACTGTTTACATGAACTAATGACTAGTTTTATAACTTTGTTTTTCCAACAGGTGAATTTCAACGTGGCCAAATATTCTGTGTCTCCTGATCTAAAATACGTTCTGTTTGCGTACGACGTCAAACAGGTGAGTTTCACACCTGGACTGACCGTTTGAAAATGTTGGTTAGAGTTAAGYGGTGCAGCAGGTTGGGCAGAAATCACTGTGTTAAAAATAAAATGTGTTTTTAACGGAAATGAACAACATTACTTTATTTAACATTTACTTCAACTATAAAACCAGACGTAAAAAGACATGAAGTCATTTAGTTTTTTAAATTAAACAAATTATTGTCACACAGATGTTGACGTTGTTTACACAGAGTATTAGAGGTAAACAACCAGTGCAGAGCTGCTTTATAAAAGGCTAACCTAAGCTTTAGACATTTACCTTTTCTGTTAGCTCTCGAGCTAAAATATATATTTATATATAAAGTTTTAGCTTCAGAGCTAATATACTGTATATATATGATGAAATATGTCGTTAGCTCCAGAGCTAATAATTATAGCATTAGCTCCCAAGCTTATAATAAAGTGTTAGCTTGCAAGATTTGTATGTCTATAGCTCCAAAGATAATTATTTTAATAATTGTGTTTCCATCCAGTTGTAGAGTGAATTTTTATCGAACTTTTCAAAATTCGCAAAAAAAATTAATAAATAAAAAATTGAATCTAGACTGTTTCCATCTAGTTTCCCTATCGACTGTTTGATGCGAATAAACGAGGCTACGCAACACGTGATTACGTCAGACGAGGCTACGCAACACGTGATTACATCAGATGAGGCTACGCAACGCGTGATTACGTCAGAAGAGGCTACGCAACACGTGATTACATCAGATGAGGCTACGCAACGCGTGATTACATCAGATGAGGCTACGCAACGCGTGATTACGTCAGACGAGGCTACGCAACGCGTGATTATGTCAGACGAGGCTACGTAATGTAATTACATCAGACGAGGCTACGCAACATGTGATTACGTCAGACGAGGCTACGCAACACGTGATTACGTCAGACGAGGCTACGCAACGCGTGATGACATCAGACGAGGCTACGTAATGTAATTACGTCAGACGAGGCTACGCAACGCGTGATTACGTCAGACGAGGCTACGTAATGTAATTACGTCAGACGAGGCTACGCAACGCGTGATTACGTCAGACGAGGCTACGTAATGTAATTACGTCAGACGAGGCTACGCAACGCGTGATTACGTCAGACGAGGCTACGTAATGTAATTACGTCAGACGAGGCTACGCAACGCGTGATTATATCAGGTGAGGCTACGCAATGTGATTACGTTAGACGAGGCTACGCAACGCGTGATTACGTCAGACGAGGCTACGTAATGTAATTACGTCAGACGAGGCTACGCAACGCGTGATTATATCAGGTGAGGCTACGCAATGTGATTACGTCAGACGAGGCTACGCAATGCGTGATTATGTCAGACGAGGCTACGCAACACGTGATTATGTCAGACGAGGCTACGCAATGCGTGATTATGTCAGACGAGGCTACGCAATGTGATTACGTCAGACAAGGCTACGCAATGCGTGATTACGTAAGACGAGGCTACACAATGTTATTACGTCAGACGAGGCTATGCAATGCGTGATTACGTCAGACGTCGGCGACAAGCTTTGAGATAGTAAACAGGAAGTGAAACTTGCTAACTAGCAGAGGCTAATCATCTCGGGACAATGGAGCGATTTTTTTCGTGAATGCCTTGCTATTGGGCAAGTTGTAATTATTCTATCTATTCAGCGAGTACAGGCTATGTTTAACGCTGCCAGGAGACGTAGCCTAACCCTAACCGTAGGCAGGAAAGCGGAAACAGCTGAAAGTCACGTGAGGTAAATATGCTCTACGTCAGAATTTATTCGGCAAAAGTGATTCCATCTCCGTTTTGCGCATTAACTACTTTGTGAATCATCCAAAAACCACCTCAAGCGAGCGTAAAAACTTTTTAGCGAATTGAGGATTTTTTTTTTCGAATTTTGCTGTTTCCATCTGACTTTTTTTTTCGCATTTTTAATGCGACATTTCTAAATGCGCATTAAAAAGCCTTGATGGAAACATGGTTAATGTTAGCTTCATAGCTTATAAATTGGCATTAGCTCCCGAGCTATTTTATGTCTAAAGCTCCTGAGCTAATAAATTTAACGTTAGCTTCTGAGCGAATTTACTCAAATTTGTTTTATCATTTCAACTTATATATTCTGGAGAACATAGAAATTAATACCAAATAATTGTCACACATTAAAGCTTTTTAGCCTTGACTCCTTGTGTTTTAGTCTGAAGTGTAACCTATAATCATCACCATCATCCCAGAATGCATTGCATTAAATGTTTTCATGTTAAACAGCAACTTTAAATAAAAGAGAAATGTAAACTGAGATCAGTTCTGATGGTTACATGTTCATGTTTCCTGTTCTATAGATAAATATAACAAATGTAAGATTCTAAACATGGATCTTATTTATTTAACTTGTAAAGATTTTTGTGTTTTGGCTCTTTTATATTGTATTTTGAGTCTTCGTCACTCTTTAAGCTCATATTTGTCTCATTAAAGAAGTATTTTTACAGTTTCAGAGTTCAGGTTTGAGGCAGCAGAAGCTCCATCGGCAGCCAGAAACAAAGATGCTAAATGAGATATGTAAATTGGACCCTCCACTCTGGAGGGGATCAACTGTGAGGATTAGTGACACAGAGATTAATCACAGCTCATTTGCATATTTTGGATAAAAGGTTACAAACTCAGAATAATGGAGCCAATAAAGCTGGAAGCTGCGTTTATTTTTAGCTGAAGGTTAAACTGATGGAGGCAGAAGCTGAAGTCTGTTTGTTCTGATAATAAATAGAAACAAAGCTCATCACCTTTAACACCAGGTTTCACCACCTCATCACTGAACCTGACACGTTGTGTTGCTAATGGTTAGCTGTAGGCGTGGTTCTGCTAATCAGCTAACAGATAATAGCAGAACTAATTTTTCATTTAGTGGATTAGCATTTCTGCCAACTTTGAAAACAGTTAGTGTAATTTAGCTTCCGCTAACTTTCAGCTGAGGTCTGGAGCTATTTGGACAGAGACAACGTGTCTCTAGTCCTGGTTCTGCACATTATCACAACGTTTTGAACAAAACCATTCAGGTCAGGTAAAGTTCAGACTCACAAAATGATTGCATAGAAATGTGAGGAACTAAAACACTTTTAAACACAATCCCTTCATTTCAGGGCTCAGATATAATTGGACAAGTTGGTTGAAAAGTCTTTGACGATGACAGCAATAGTTCTTTTAATAGAGAAATCAATGTTTAACAAATAAAAATTATATTTAAGTTATTTTGTGCAGTACAAAAGACACATTTGGTATATATTTTAAAACATAAAATTATAGYRCATAATGTGTTTGTTTGCACTGAAAGTTATGGAGATGGTTAAATATTTGTATGACTAWATCTGACTCAAATGTTTTTTATTAAATATATTAAAAACACTAAAATGACGAATATAAAATATGGAAAAGTTGTTTAAAATCTAAACTGTGTACTTTAACTAAGAACATGGACAGTGTGTAGTGTTGTGACTGTACTATACTGTGTACTTGTGTGTGGTGGGGGGTGGTAAGAGTTATCGTGCATTATCGAGGTGAACTGATGAATATATGTAATGTTGATTTTAGGCCGTATCACCCAGGTTTAGCTGAGATCAGGTGACTGACTTGGTCATTCTAGAATATTCCACTTCTTTGCTTTAATAAACTCTGAGTATCTTTGGTTTTATGTTTTGACTCATCTGGATCTGGAATATAAAACGCTGACTAATCAGTTTGTCATCAAAGTCCAGTCTAGCCTTGTTGTTCTTGAGGCTTCAGAGTGTTTTGCAGTGTGCAGTGCTTCTGTTTATGGTACATCTGGATATTAATCAGTCTACCTCTTAAGAAGGGGTGTCTCTTCACCACGGCCTGCTGGGTKTTTGATGGCTTCTTTGTTTAACATGAAAGAAACAGAATTTAAATATAAATAATTATGACTCTGTTTGATTGACAGCTCCTGGATTTACCCGTCGCTCCGATTTGTTCGGCTTTTTCCTGCCTCAGAGCTTCTGTTTGTTTCAGGCTGTCAGAGGAAAAAAAAAACAGAGATTCTTTTTTTTCTCCTCCAGCTGCGTGGCTCCGGATCGTTTTAAAAACAATCATCAGGTTTTCATTTTCATACARATGAGTTTTTATTCCAGTCCCACCTGCAGGACCAGCTTCTGATAAAACAATAATGAGCTAAAGACCGACAAACACAAATATATTCGGCTGCTTTCAGGAGAGGAAAACAACAGCTGAGCTTCAGCTCGTGTTTGTTAGGAAAACAGGGAGAAATCAGAAAAATAAGTATTTTCTGTTAAAATGTTGAGATGAATAACAGCCGAAGTTTGGCAGAGCAGCTAAAAATAAAGAGAAACAATAAGAAAAAAGCTTAAATTATTAAAAACAAAAGCTAAGAGCCAAATTTAGCAAAACAGTAGCTAAAAGTTGAGACCTGTAGGCCAGTAGCAAAACACCAAGACAGTAGCTAAAAGCTAACATTAACAAAATAAAAGCTAAAGTTAAATCAAGCAAATTTTAAAACAAATGCTAAGAGCTAAGGTTAGCAAAACAGTAGCTAAAAGTTGAGACCTGTAGGCCAGTAGCTAAACACCAAGACAGTAGCTAAAAGCTAATATTAGCAAAATAAAAGCTAAAGTTAAATCAAGCAAATTTTAAAACAAAAGCTAAGAGCTAAGGTTAGCAAAACAGTAGCTAAAAGTTGAGACCTGTAGGCCAGTAGCTAAACACCAAGACAGTAGCTAAAAGCTAATAAAGAAACATTTAAACTGAAGATTTTATAGAAAAGCATTTTTAAGGATTTGAAGAGATCTTTTGTTTGTCTGTGAAGAAAATAAAATATTAAAAACATTTCAAAACCTAAAAGCAACAGCTGTAATGTTCTGAATGAGCCAAAGGTTTTGACAGCTAAAACAGCTGAAGTATTTAGAAACAGCAACAGAAGGTGAGGACCTGCTGATTCTGTGTATAAACTTTATTAGCTGTGTTTAGTAATGAAGTCAGCCTGAATGAATCCTGCTCCTGATGGGAGGTTTGACCTCAGACCTTCAGGAAGCTTCGCTCAGTTCCTCTGATGGATTCAGTGTTTTCTGTTCTTCTCACAGGTTTATCGTCACTCCTTCATGGCGTCTTACAGCATCTATAACATCCACACACGGTGAGTTTCTGTTAAAGATCAGTCGTCACACCGAGATTAAAAATAATTTACAGGTGTTTGATTCAGATTTTGAAGCTTTAGTAAAGTGTTTCCTAAACTTTTCAGACTTGTGTTCCCCCGAGACATTTAGTCATCCCACCTGTACCCCTTCAGTCAAATGTAATGATGATTCTCCAAAACTATATATATAATGTACTACAACTGATTACACTGTTTTATACTAGATTTCATTTGGTGGTAATTCCGTGTTTCTGTTTTCTACATTGTGGAAATCATAGGGCCCTACATACCAGTCCTATTTTTATTCATTATTTTTACAACCCTGGGACATGTTTAGATGTACCCCCTGGAAAATGCTCGTGTACCTCTGGTTGGGAATCATTGCTTAGACCAGTGTGAAGGGCTGAAGGAACTGTCCAAGGTCTTGAAAGTGCTGAAATGTTTCAGGACTTTAGACAGTTTGAAGGAACTGTCCAAGGTCCTGAAAGTGCTGAAATGTTTCAGGACTTTAGACAGCTTGAAGGGCTGAAGGAACTGTCCAAGGTCCTGAAAGTGCTAAAATGTTTCAGGACTTTAGACAGTTTAATGGAACTGTTCAAGGTCCTGAAAGTGCTGAAATGTTTCAGGACTTTAGACAGTTTGAAGGGCTGAAGGAACTGTCCAAGGTCCTGAAAGTGCTGAATTGTTTCAGGACTTTAGACAGTTTGAAGGACTAAATGAACTCTCCAAGGTCCTGAAAGTGCTGAAATATTTGAGGACTTTAGTTTGGRGGACTGAAAGAACTGTCCAAGGTCCTGAAAGTGCTGAAGTGTTTCAGCACTTTAGCTGCTGGGTGTCTGATCAGGTCTGCTGATCCTTCTGTTCCAGGGAGGTCTGGGAGCTGGACCCCCCTGAGGTGGTGAACTCGGTCCTGCAGCACGCAGCCTGGGGAGTCCAGGGCCAACAGCTGGTGAGAACTGAAACCTTCAGGCTGAATTCACTTAAAGCTGTAAACATTTAGCTGCTTCTGGCTCACAGCAGCTGAAGTTAGAAAAGATTTAAAGAATGAAAATCAGCTGGTCCTTCTCTCAGGGTTTATTTTAGCTGATAAATTTATCTTCAGCCACTCAGTTCAAATAAAAAGCTGGATCAAATGAGACCTGCGTAGACCTGGACCTGGTGGACCTGCAGCAGGTTTTAACTGGACCGGATCAAGGAGACCTGCTGGTCTGGACCTTCTGAAAATCTGAAACATTTCAGCTCTTAGTTTAAAGAAATAACAATCAGGGAAAAAAAGCTAAAATTATTATAACAAGAACTAAGCTAAACAGTAGCTAAAACTTAAGATCTGTAAGGCAGCGGCTAAATGCCAAAACAGTAACTAACAATAATTAAAAGCCAAAATTAGCAACACATTAACTAAAATCTAATACTAAAGAAGAGCTAAGACCTTTGGAACAGTAGCTAAAAGCTAAAGTTAGCAAACTAATAGCTAAAGCAGAAACAAGCAAAACAAAAACAAAATTATGGCTGAGAGCTTTGTAACGGAGATTTGTTTTGAGAAATGACTAGCCATTAGCTCATCAGTTTAAAGTCATGGCGCTATCATCAACAGGTAAGATATTAACTGTTCCTAACATCTCCACAGAACCTCCTTTATAACGGTTTTAAAATCATTTTAGGTCTTTTAAATAAAAACTGTAGAAACTTGTATTTTCAAAGAGTTTTTGTAATAAAAACCTTTATATTCAGAGTATTTATCAGGATGAAACGTTTGTCTTTAAGTCCTRTTTTCTGTTTCCACAGATCTACATCTTTGAAAACAACATTTATTATCGATCTCAGGTGAAGAGTAACTCCCTCAGACTGACGTCTTCAGGAAAAGAAGGGATCATCTTTAACGGCATCGCAGACTGGCTCTACGAAGGTGAAACGAACTTTTATAAACACTTCCTGTCTGATCAAAAGGAGGCGAGGAGCTAAAGACACGAGTTTATAAAAGTTATCAAATATTCATGTTTGTTCTGCTCCAAACACAAAGTGTCAGTTTTTATTCCTGCTGCTGCTAATTATTACTTAATGAAGTATAATTAAAGAACAATAAATGTTTGCTGTTTTCAGCAGCTTCAGAGGATTAATTAAGGGCTGTAGAAAAACAGTAATTAGACACATTTGATGAAGTAAATCAAAGCTTTTTGTTTGTGTTAAAGGTGATTCTGAGGGTTTTTATCTCAGAGAAACTCTCTTTCTGTTTGGACAGAGGAGATCCTGCAGACACACGTGGCCCACTGGTGGTCTCCTGACGGGGAGAGGCTGGCCTTCCTGGTCCTCAATGACACCCTGGTCCCGAACATGGCTCTGCCTCGGTTCACCGGAACCACGTACCCCAAGGGCAAACAGTACCCCTACCCTAAGGTGAGTTATTAYTACTACAGTAAATTAAATTAAATCTAGTTTAAATTGAAATGAACTCACTGTCATAAACCATGTAAACAACAGGATCAGATACAAATATTATTATTTTTTTAATTTAGTTTGTTTTTATGAAACTTATAAGTGGGCCTGACTGAGCTCACACACGGGCCWCATGTGGACCCCGAGCCGTCACTTGGATAGCCCCGATTTAGACTTTAATTTATTTAAAGACAAAAGATGAAAAAAAAAATAGATTCAAGTCAACATTTTGTTTGTTTTTAATTATTTCTTCATATCATAAAATATTACTGTTGATACTGATACCAGTATTTTTACCAGTACTCATACAAAATACCCAGATACCAGTATGCGTTTTAAAGTCATTGTGTAATGTTTAAGTTTTAACTCAAAGTACTCTGTATTAGTACTTAGTATTGTGTACTAATACTAGGGGTAGTGGTTTCCCGATACCAATACCTGTACAGATACTGGTATCAAAGGAATGTGTTTTTAAAATTATTGCGTAATGTTGAAGTACTAACTCAGTGAGTACTTTGTATCGGTACTCAGTATCAGCAGGTACCCAAACTCAAGTACTTTTACTCATAWTCAGTTTGTGAAAAACTCTTTAAAAGATTAATGGTGAATACTTGATACTAGCATTTTCACAAGTACTTATACAAACTGCCTCAATACTAATATTATGGTGTCCCGATACCGAGTACAAGTATTAATACGGCTTCTCTGTATTTCTGATTGTAGTGTTTGATACAAATATTGATATTAATACGTCTCCAATGAAGTAMTTATACTTGGTACTGGGGAGTACCCAAAGTGAAGTACTTGTACTTGCTTTAAGAGAAACTGGTACTGGGACCCCCTAATGATGTCCTGATACTTGTATTTTCACAAGTACTCACAAAAAATACTCAATACTCTGAACTGATACTAATACCAGTATGGATTCTGGTACCAGGACTCCTCTAGATAATAATAACAATAATAATAGTAATAATAATAATAATAATAATAATAATAAAATGATAATTAATAATAATCAGTTTAATGTTCAGAGTTTTTAAATAAAGTCACAAGGTTTATTTTCTGAATCTTGTTGAACAGTTTGAATGTTTTCATGTTTCTGTTCAGTTTATATTTTTATTCTCAGTTTTTTCCACTGGAGGCAGATTTAAAACGCTCTGAGCTTCATGTATAATTCAGTCTGAACCACTGGAAGCTGCGTGTTTCTGTGCTGCTCTTATATAAGAGGAGCTGTGAGTTCTGCACCTGTTCTGTTGCTGCAGGCGGGTCAGCCCAACCCKGCGGTGAAGCTCTACGTCGTCAATATTTACGGGCCGACGCACACGCTGGAGCTGATGCCTCCGGAGACGCTGAAGCTGCGGTGAGAGGAGCTGCTGACGGACCGCTCTGACGTTTGAAACTTTTTATTTTCTGACACTCTGCGGCTTTAATTAAAGCCTCTTCCACACTCGGGCTGGTTCTGGTTCTGGTTCTGCTGGAAGAGAAGAGGAATACAAATAAATCATGAGGACATTTTCTCACCTCAGGCAGGAAGTAAAACATTTATTATCGACAGTAAAAGCTGTTTATTTCCTCTGAACAGGTGAGACGTTCAGGTGCCGCTCACTGTGGGACAAAAATAAAGATTTATTGGTTTTAAAGTAAAGATGCAGCAGATTAASAGATTAAATTCAAAAATACTTTATCCCTGATTGTTTACAGAAACAATAAACATCCTAGGAGCTCCCAGGGGGCGGAGCTACGAAAACAAGAGAACATTTTTTAACTCTAACGTCTCTGCTGAGATGAGTTTATAACTGATCTGTTTTTGTTTTCACAGGGAACATTATGTGACCATGGTGAAGTGGATCAGTAAGACCAGGACCGCAGTCAGGTGGCTGAACCGGGCCCAGAACATCTCCATCCTGACCGTGTGCGACACCACCACCGGAGCCTGCGTCACGGTCCGTTTTTACCAAACACTGCAGTTTTCCTCGACTAACGAGCCATCAACACAGAAGCTGTTTTTATCTGATTTATGACCTGTTGGCTTGCCGTACGAGATGATTTGAAACAAACAAGCAGCTCGTTAAGCTCCTGCTTTAGAACGAGTCTTAATGATTAAATCTARTGTTTTCTGCTCCAATCAGACTTATTTTAAGCTCAGGTTTGATAAAGCCGCTCAAGTTTGAAACTGAGATAAGTTTTAATCTCATAGAGTTTGACAGCTGCCTCACAAATCAGATGAATTATTGGACATAAGTTCATTAAAAGTAAATCAGTCAGTCCGGTCACACATCATCGATCGTCTCGTTAACAGCTCTAATTAATGAATTCAGTCCTCGCTTCACGTCCAGTGAAACCGTTTCAGAGCAGCTCTCCTCCTAACGAAGCTGAGCAGCTGTTGGTCTGGTTCTGAGTCAATGGTTTCACACAGGAGAGGAGGATGTTCTGCAGGACAACAGGAACTCCTGAACGTTTGTGCTGAAATAAAATCCTCCATGTTGGACTGAGTGCCTCATCATTAACCCTGCAGTTGAACCGTTGGATCGTCTCCAGCTGCTGCAGCTTCTGATTTTCTCTGATTTGCACAAAAAAATAAAAACTTGTCATCCGGCCAAGAACGGGCTCAGCTCAGAGTTTGGCGGCGGCGCTCAGGATCCTGGTGCCAACCGGAGGAAACAGGCTGAAAACGCTGTTCCCGGCGGCTCGTTGGAACAAACTGCGTTTATTCTGAAGCCAGAGGAAAGTGAAAACAAACGGTTTTGTTCGGACATCATTTGAATAAACAGTTCTGAAATATTAATGTAAAGTTTTGTCATTTAAAACCTGACTTTGCCTGCAGCAGCAGCAGGGTTTTAATCAGAGTGAATTATTTATATTTTATTTGTTTTTCAGAGACATGAAGAAAGCTCTGAGCTCTGGCTTTCAAAGCAGGTAAACTTTTAGATTTATTTATAAAACCTTTGCTCCTGGATCTTTATTTGTTTCATTTTTCACAGACGACATAAAGGATTTATTTCACTGTTTCTAAGGAAGTGTTAGTTTTACTGTTTACATTTATTTCAGGTGGTGGGCATGGGTCTGCTAACAGCTAACAGTACTAATGTGTCGTTTAGCTGATTAGCTTTGTCAATACTTTTTAAAACCACTAGCAGACCAATTAGCTTCCACTAAATTACATTTTGCCAATTTTAAGTATGCTAACTGCTAACAATTCTACTGTGTAGTTTAACAAAATAGTTTTAATACTTTTTACAACCACACGACCAATTATCTTCAACTAAATTACATTTAGCCAACTTTAAGTATGCTAACAAGCTAACAGTACTAATGTGTCGTTTAGCGAATTAGCTTTGTTGCTATTTTTTAAAACTGCTAGAAGACCAATTAGCTTCCACTAAATTATATTTAGCCAACTTTAGGTATGCTAAGAGCTAACAAGCTAACAATACTAATGTGTCATTTAGTGGATTAGCTTTGTTGCTACTTTTTACAACCACTAGCAGACCAATTAGCTTCCACTAAATAATATTTATCCAACTTTAAGTAAGCTAACAGCTAACAGCAAACAACACTAATGAGTTATTTAGCAGATTAGCTTTGTCGCTACTTTTTACAACCACTAGCAGACCAATTAGCTTCCACTAAATTACATTTAGGCAACTATAGGTATGCTAACAGCTAACAACACTAATGAGTTATTTAGCAGATTAGCTTTGTCGCTACTTTTAAAAAATGCTAGCAGACCAATGAGCTTCCACTAAATTACATTTTTAAGTGTGCTAACAGCTAACAAGTTAACAGGGTTGTGTCCATCCCACCTGACGCAGACTGAGGGATGGTCRTCTTARCGGTTAGCTGTTAGTGTTAGCTTCTGCTAATTTGTACATTTTTAGCAGTTTAGCATTAGCTTTYGCTACATTTTTGGTGGCTTGAGTTAGCGAAGGTAATTGTTTTGTTAGCTGTACCTGAAATCTGAGTTCTTCTGTTTCATCAGTTTTTGTYTTGATGAATCTTTAAAAACCAAAACTAGATTTAAGTAAAAAATTAAAAGAAAAAAGTGCAGCTCGATCAGGAAAGGGGTGTTTTGAATAATGGTGGCAGAGTTTTGTACAACACTAATAAAAATTAATAACTAAATATGAGTGACTGAAGCTGTCCTCTACAGAACCAGGAACCCGTGTTCTCCAAAGACGGGAACCGTTTTTTTCTGACTGTTCCTGTGAAACAAGGAGGACGAGGAGAGTTCCACCACATCGCCATGTTCACCACACAGGTAGTGTTTTAACGTTTTCATTATTAAACATTATTTTTACATGTTCGGACTTCAGATAAAACATATTTTTAATGTTTTACAGTTCAGAGCGGATCAAAACGAAGTCCGACATCTAACGTCAGGAAACTGGGAGGTGACCAAGATCATCTCCTACGACGAGAACACAGATAACCTGTGAGTTCAAACTCAAGTATTTAAAAACAAATTCAACTAATTTATTTTAATCATACTGTTTGAATCATGAAAGGCTGCAGAGGTGTACATCATGTCTGTTATTGTCTTCAGGTATTTCCTCAGCACAGAGGGATCATCACGAAGACGACAACTTTACAGGTTTGTCTTTAAAACTTTATTTATCATCAATGAAAAGCTTCAAATCTTTGTTTAAACTGGTTTTAAAACCAAGAATCGACTCAAGTTAAACCCAACATTATCATTTCTTAAATCTCATTTAGTAGTTTGTTGTTCCAGTTTGACAGTAGTTCTTGTTTACCTGTTAGTGTGGTAAACAAGGTCAACTGTATCACCTGCTGTTTTAAGAGGAATATTTGCTCTTATTTAAATGTAAATTTTGTCTCCTCAGTGTTAAAACGGTGGGTCTGTTCCCTCGAAGGTGTTTGACCTGTGAGCTGAACAAAGCTCACTGTTTGTACTTCGACGCCGACATCAGCGCCACGAACCAGCACGTCATCCTGAAGTGTAAAGGTTTGTTCTGACAGACAGCTCCATGATCTGTGATTTAAAGCTTCTGAGCCTGAATCCTGTTGTTTTTACTGTTGTCATGGACTAATTATTTATATCTGTTTCACCTTGACACTGTCCACCACTCGTATCTTTCTGATAGCTCATTTCGCTCTCGTAGTCTGTTTGTTTCCGGACGTCAGGACTCCATAACGGACTGAACTCTCTTGTTTGATAACGGACTCTTTGGGCTGGGAGCCCAGTCATTGGCTGGACAGCATATTTGGCAATCTGTGATTGGTTGTAAACTGTCACATGGTGTTAACATAATGTTATATTACTGGCTGTTTTCTGCTGACAGTCAGTCACAAWCATGCAGAATTTCCTGATTCAGTTCTGTTTGTTTGTCGCTCATAATTAAAYCATATTTGATTATCATACACGCAGACTTTTCTGGCATTATTCCAACGTGTTTCTGCTTTTTGCGACGACAACGTCATAGGCAGCCTAAACATACAGCTTTACTAAACCTGACTTAGTGGACTCAAACCTGACTTGGTAGACTCAAATTCGACTAAGCAGTGTTTATAAGGAGTTTYGGCTGTAGCTTTTATAACGTTGTAAAAATCAGATGTAAAATAATTGTTTGTGTTTCAGGTCCAGGAGCTCCGACTGTGATTTTACACAACCTGAGTAACTCCAGTAAGTCCAGAAGAAACGTTTTAATTCAAACCAGTTCTAACTGAAACATGTAAATMGTTTTTTGTTTTTGTTTTTAAGCCTTTAACTTATAAACTTTATTAATCTTTTATTAAATTAAACATCAAAATATCATTTGTCTTTTAATACTTTAGTTGTTTTATGGGACTGCAGCTTAAAAACAAACTAAAAACATTTATTGTGGTAAAAACAAAACCAGAAAAAGGAAATAATTTGTTGTCATTAAATAACATTATTTTCACTCTGACCAGTCTGCACCTTCGTTACTCTAAACATTAGCAGCTGAAGTGATTTTGAGTTTAATTATCGAAACACAAAACTAATTGTTTTTAAATTAATTAGCTGAAACTCAGAATTTAAATTGTTTAGTTAAGATGACTGAATTCAGACTAACTTTGTTTTTTATTTAACTGATCACAAAATGCAGAAACAGTTTTATTTTATCAGCTGAACAAGAATAAATCCATTTAAAACTTATTTAAATCAGTTTATTAAGTGTCTCAAAGTGAGGTCAAAGGTCAAACAGGGTTAAATCCTGACCTTCACCTTGTTTCCATCGTAAAAACAGRTTTTTATTAAACACATCCAGGACTCAGTTTTACTCCAGCGACAGGTTCAGCTCTCACTTCCTGCACATTTTCTTCAAAAAAGAATCCATCGTTGTGTCGTTTTAATCCACCTCTGTAATCTCCAGATTATTACATCCTGGAGAATAACTCTGTGCTGAAGGCGGCTCTCAAGTACAAGAGGATCCAGAAGACGGAGTTCAGGACCGTCCCTATCGAACACTTTGGTGAGAGATCAGGTCTGTACAGTGGATCAGAGGAACGTCGGTGGTTTTACTCATCTGTAACGTGTCCACAGATTTACCCCTGAAGATCTCCTACCCTCTGGACTTCTCAGAGTCTCGTCATTATGGACTCCTGCTGGTGGTGTACGTACAGAACCTGGACCTCCTGATGGGACCAGGTTTCTCTCTGTTGTATCATATACAGTATGCAAATATGTATGGCATGCCAAGGTACCATAATTAGGGAGGTACGACACGCCAATATATATATAAATCATATATAGCAGGACATTGTTATATATGTTTAAATATATATGGAATGCTGAATTATATAATTAAAAAGGTAAGGCAGGTTGTTGCATTGCATATTTAAGTATGGCAGGCAATTGTATATTTAAATAAGTATGGCAGTCTGTTGTATTCTATAATTAATAAGGTATGGAATGCCGTTGTATCGCATAATTAGGTAAGTAGGGCAGGCCATTGAATAATTTAAGAGGTATGGCATGCCATATATTTAAATAAGTATGGCAGGCAATTGTATATTTACATATGTACGACAAGCCATAGTACTGTATAATTATTGATGCAAAGCAGACTGTTGTATCATAAAATAGAGGAAGTATGGCAAGCCATTGTATCATATAATTAATAAATGGCAGTATATATTTTCTTCAGTTTCAAATCCATTTTTAAATCTCAGTTTTAAAAATAATTTAGAGCAAACTTTGTCCTCRGTTCAGCTTCATACAACTCTGACAGCTGATTCTTTAGCTAAAYGTTTGTTAGCATGGCTAACTGGGCCCATGGTTGACTCTTGCTTTAGTCCTGTTATTTTAAAACAAAATGGCGGCCCTTACAGAGTTTAGAGAAACTGTAAGTTGACTTTAAAGGCTGTTCGGAGTTTTCCTCGTTGACTCCAGAGACAGAACTCTGATGTGTTTTTTGTTCTGTGTTCAGTGACAGCGCCCCCGGTGGTCAGGCTGTGAACGACCGGTTCTCCCTGAGCTGGGACTCGGTCCTGGTCAGCTCCGATAACGTGGTTGTGGTCCGCCTGGAYGGGCGGGGCAGCGGGTTCCAGGGCCAGAGGATCCTGCATGAAGTCCACCAGAGACTGGGGACGGTGGACGTTCAGGACCAGATCGCTGCAGTCGAGTACGGCTTTTTATCTTACCTTAAAACGACAAACATCTGTGTTTTATAATAAAAATGATACAAGATGATACAAATACAAGATGTAAACAAATAACACAACTTATAAAAATACACAAATCTAAGCTGTTAAACTTTAAATGTTACATGTATGTTGTCGYGTGTGTTTATTTAAACCATGTTTGTTGTTTTTTGTGTGTTTCAGATACATGATCAAGTTTCCGTACATCGATCGGACACGGATAGCTGTGTTTGGAAAGGTGAGGAGTTGTTTTAAAGCAGGTTTGTGTTGTGTGCTGACAGTAATAATAATAATAATAATAATAACAGTAGTAATAATAGTAAGTGTGGTTTGCAGGGCTACGGAGCGTACCTGACCTTAATGATGCTGAAGTCTACAGACAACCTGGTGAAGTGTGCGTGTGCCACGTCTCCAGTGACTGACTGGAAGCTGTACGGTGAGGAAGACGTCTGATGGAACAAAGATTTATTATCTGTTCAGCAGCAGCTGTTAACATCCTTCACTTCTTCACGCAGCCTCGGCCTTCTCAGAGAGATACCTGGGCATGCCGTCACGAGACGACAGCAGGTACCAGGTGAGTGTGCTCCTCCTCCTCCTCCTCCTCCTCCTCCTCCTCCTGCCTGATGTTTGGAGCTCATCATGGCTGCAGCCTTTGTTTGGTTTGTTGTGTTCCTCTCTGCTGCCTCAGACCTCATCTTCACATTCAGGAGGCGCCTAATGWATCGAGATCGTTTGTCGTTCTTTGTTCTCCTTCAGCTCCGGGGTTTACCGGGTTCTAAAAGGATTTAWATCGGACCTCAGGTGAACAAAAACTGGTTCTAGATCCTCCCACAGGATCAGCACCTGCTGCCCATCATTCTAAGGTCAAAGGTCATTTAGAGTCTACCATTCACCCCGAAGGTCATCATGGCTTGTTTAGAACCACAAGACTTCTGGACCAGAACCTTTACCCAGAATGCACTGCAGCTGTCAGCACAGAGGAGGGCTGATGATCAGGTGAACTCCTCTGGAGACCAACGGGTTCTAGAGTCAAACTGGGTCCAACAGAACGGGTCAAAAAGAACAGAACCAAGGTCCAGTCAGAGTCCAGACTCAAACCGTGTGGTGGGACCTTCAGAGATTAGAAAGAGACGGTGCAGCTAAAGGAGGTCCTACAAGATCCTGGATCAGGTCCGACTATAATCCTTTTAGAACCTGGTTTTGTTCCAGAACCCTGGACCTGGTCTGTAGATCCACGTCTCTTTATCTGATGTTTGTGTTCTCCTCTCAGTTCTCCAGTCTGCTGCAGAACGTCCAGGCTCTGAGGGAGCAGACCCTGATGCTGGTCCACGGCACGGCCGACGGTAAGAGCAAATAAATAAATTAAATAAAACAATAAATAAAATAACGGCACGGCGAGGATGTCGGGGGTAACCAGGCCAACAGTTTGTAATCAGACTAAAGAAAAGTCGTTAATCTAAAGTGATCCTGGGACGTCTGGAGGAAAACAACCTGATGAGTCATTCATGTGGATCAGTGCAGGTTCTGATGTCCTCAGGATTCTGCTGACTCACCTTTTTATCTTCTCTTCCAGCCAACGTTCACTTCCAGCACACTGCTGAGCTCGTCAAGAACCTGGTGAAGGTTGGAGCCAATTACTCCATGCAGGTGAGTCAATCTGTTTGTGGACCAGAAACTGAGCCAGTACTGGTCCACATCGTGACTCAGTACTGGTCCACATCGTGACTGGTCCACGTCCACATCGTGAGCCGGTACTGGTCCACATCGTGACTCAGTACTGGTCCACATCATGACTCAGTACTGGTCCACATCGTGACCTCAGTACTGGTCCACATCGTGAGCCGATACTGGTCCACATCGTGACTCAGTACTGGTCCACATCGTGACTCAGTACTGGTCCACATCGTGACTCAGTACT
>NW_013952925.1:103200-103870 GCF_001266775.1 Austrofundulus limnaeus | reverse complement strand
GAGCCGGTACTGGTCCACATCGTGACTCGGTACTGGTCCACATCGTGACTCGGTACTGGTCCACATCGTGACCTCAGTACTGGTCCACATCGTGACCCAGTACTGGTCCACATCCTCCTCTGTACTGGTCCACATCGTGACCCAGTACTGGTCCACATCCTCCTCTGTACTGGTCCACATCGTGACCCAGTACTGGTCCACATCATGACCTCAGTACTGGTCCACATCGTGACTCAGTACTGGTCCACATCATGACCTCAGTACTGGTCCACATCCTCCTCTGTACTGGTCCACATCGTGAGCCAGCACTGGTCCACATCGTGACCCAGTACTGGTCTACATTACGAGCCAGTACTGGTCCACGTCATGACCTCAGTACTGGTCCACATCGTGACCTCAGTACTGGTCCGTGAGCCAGTACTGGTTCAAATCGTGACTCAGTACTGGTCCACGAGCCAGTACTGGTCCAAATCGTGAGCCAGTACTGGTTCAAATCGTGACTCAGTGCTGGTCCACATCGTGACCCATTACTGGTCCACATCATGACCTCAGTACTGGTCCACATCATGACCTCAGTACTGGTCCACATCCTCCTCTGTACTGGTCCACATCCTCCTCTGTACTGGTCCACATCCTCCTCTGTACTGGTCCACATCCTCCTCTGTACTGG
>NW_013952925.1:100048-103161 GCF_001266775.1 Austrofundulus limnaeus | reverse complement strand
GTACTGGTCCACATCCTCCTCTGTACTGGTCCACATCCTCCTCTGTACTGGTCCACATCCTCCTCTGTACTGGTCCACATCATGACCCAGTTTGACAAACAAACCAAACGCTTTTCTCTAGTTTTATATTCTGGGTTGTTTGTATTTTAAATACAGTTTTACATGTTTAGGTCAGGCTATAATCTCTGCAGATTAAGTAACACAGATTATAAAATGCTGGATAAATTTCTTATTTAATGGGGCTAATTTAATATTCCTTTAAATTAAGATTTAATCCCGATGAAGTGAACCCAACTACCTGTTTTAAATCCTTCACAATAAGAGTCCACATGAAATTTTAAAAGTGTCTCCCACTCACAGCCCCAACTGTAAACCATTAGATTAGAAACCAGTTTAATTAAGTTAATTAGACTACTGCACTGTAATTTTTGTAGGTAACCCAAGACAGGACAAAAATAATAGTTACATTCTATTTTTCAGGATTAAAACTTTTATTTTCAACACTGCAACTGCTTGTTAAATAAATACTTTTATTTTAGCAGAAACCTTCATCCAGGCTAGCAGAACGCTACGTTAAATAATAAAAAACCTGTTTAAAGTTAAGAAAACTGCAGCTTATTGTGGACTTTAGCTAATGTAGGGTTCTTTAATGAGCCTGGATAATCTGATAAGGTGTTAAATATTAAAATATCCCTTTAATAACAGTAATCCTCTGTCAGACCGCTGCTTTCAGATATGATTTCTTCATTTTACAGAGAAAACCTGAAACAATGTTAGGTTAGTAACATTTCACAGCTGGAAACAAAAAAATCTTTGCTAACTCTCATGGAAAATTTAAGGTTTTTTGCTGAAACAAAACTTCAAGGTTATATTTCATACAGTGAATTTAAACCCTGTAGATCAGATTAAGCTCTGTAGCTGCTCTCTCTGCACACAGTAACACTTTGTGACGGCTCAGATAAACCAATAACTTATCAAACTGATACAGAATCAATCCCTGACTTCACCTGTGTGAACCTTTTTACACAAACTGGTTTATAATGTTTATATAACTGCAGCAGGAGGCTCGGCTAAAATGAAACAGGAAGTGACATCAAAGGGGAACTCCTTGAGAAATAAAACTTCCTGTTTTTGTTTATTGAAAATGTTATTTGAACTCTCTCTTCTCTCTATAAGTGATTAAAATAATCTAAAGAAACATCGCTCTGTTCACATGCAGACCTCTGACATCACTTCCTGTTTCTTCACATGTAAATATCTCAACCGTTCATCTCAGATGTGTGAAATCTTTTTTTTACAATATTTTATCAATGTCATCTTTACAAAAATACATTCATATTTATTATAAAAATTAGACGTCACAGGTCCTTTAAGAGCTGGGAGTGACAGGTTAAACCAGTTTGTAAAGTTATTTAAAGCTCTGGTCTCTGCTCAGCTGTTGTTTATCTCATGTTTATTTGATGTTATTTAGTGAAGTATTAAAAATACAACCTGGATCAGTCTGGTGGAGCTTCTTACCTGCAGGAGTCTCAGTTTGAAGAGTTAGAGACGTTCTACCACCTGAAAAAACAAMGTATTATTACTCTACATCCTAACTTTGAAGTACAAATGTTCCTGGTGAATTAGTATATTTGTTTTTAAACCCATTTTAAGGCCTGAGCTGATGATGAAGGTTTTGTTTGTGCAGATTTATCCAGACGAGGGTCACTTCCTGTCGCAGCAGAGCCGTCAGCACCTCTACGCCACGCTGAGCAGCTTCTACAGGGAGTGTCTAAAGGAGGAGCTGCTGCCGCTGCCGGACGAGGAAGACGAGGAGGACGAGTAACGGACCTTGAGGGACTTTACAGAAACCCGTGGAAGCCTTTTGGACCGGCTGTGGACACAGAGAGCAGCTGAAGCTCTCAGAGTGTTTGTTCCTGAGCACTTCTTTGTGTGAATGTATAAATGTGTTAAAGACGAGGGCGCCGCCGCCGGGACTCCAGCTGCAAACGGACCATAAAGTTCTCCTGGTTCTGGGACGCTCGGCTTCTCAGCAAAGCACACGGAGGACTTCCTACATCGTCCACAGAAAACCACGTGCATGGACCTCACCGCTGGCGTCAGGGACGACACAGACTTGTGTTTYCTGTCCTCACCAGCAGAGAAAACATCCAACATGTCCGCCTGAGGACTTCCTGCTGACGGTTCTCCTCCAACACAAACTGAACTTCCATTATTTGACCGTTTTGTGTCGTCATGTTCACCTTCCTGTGAAATCACTGCTCACTCRTCAGCTGAGGCACGGTTAAAGGGATTTTTATTTGAAACCAGAGCTGTGTGAAGAGTTTTAGCTGCTTCTGTCTGGAGATCAAAGCTAAAGGTGTGTGGTCAGACACAACCTCAAACAATTATTAACCTCTTCAGCCCCAAACTCTAAATCCCAGCTGAAATGTAACTGAGTGTATCTCAACATTTACAATCTAATTAAATAATATTGGTATCAAAATAAAGCTAACACTTGGGAGATTTTATGATTTTATTTAGTATTAAAACAGCTGCTGTGGTTTTAGAGATATTGAGGATGCAACATGTATATATWTTTTTTTCATTAGACAGTATTTAACCCATTTAAAACCATAATAAATCAGACTAAAACTCCTGGAAACCATAAATCCACCTGTGGACATCACCTGTGTAAAGATTCATGCTGCTAAAATGAACTGGAGCAAAGTTAGAGGTTTTAATAAAGAAATAATTTTGTGTTTTGTCATTTTGAACAGGACAGACCATGATGATTTCATTAATAAATGTTAAGAAATCTCAAGTTTTGAATTGCAAACGTTGTTTTTTTACTAAATGTTTGATCTTTTGAAAAATTATCCAAACATTTATTTGTCTCCATATATGTGACCCATCATATCAAAATGAGGATTAAGTCAAATTTGGTGAAAATGACTTAATTACAGTTTCAGATTCTTGGCTTTAAAAGCTACTCGGGGCTGCACTGATTGGTTGAAATAATCGATGATTATGTAAATTTTTTGACGCAGATTTTTTATAATCGATTCTCTGTATTACATAACCACCAGGTGAATGTTCATGCAATTCCATTTCGGTACCTAAACGCATCATTG
>NW_013952925.1:93713-98899 GCF_001266775.1 Austrofundulus limnaeus | reverse complement strand
CAATAATACATAAATATTTGGTCTGAATCCTAATTTTATGTCATTTTATTGAGGAATATTTGATGTCCTTTTAAAGAGGAAACCTCAAAATATATTTGAATAATGAGATTTACCAGATAAAAAGAAACAAAACTTTATTAACTCACAGGGAAAATCTTAACATTTTAAGGTGTTTTTCCTCAAAATCAGTTGTTTTTTTGTTGCTACTGCTCAAAAAAGTGCTTCAAAATTTTGTTTTATGATTAAATTTCAGACAGTTCATTCAGATGATTCATTAATAAGGCATTTATTCATTATATTTTGACAACATTTTAATCAAAACACTATATTTGCCTTTTTCTCCTTATACCACTTTTGGACTTAATCCTCGTTTCGATGCAACGGGTCACAATTATTATATAAAATAATGAGAACTTATATTTGACATCAGCTGGATCATATTCACTCAGAATCAAGTTAAAAAAATAAACTCTCAACCCACATTTTGGTATCTGATTTGACCTGTTTTAAAAACAAATGTATGTTTTTTCTTTACAGATTTGCAACAATCCCATTTTGTACAGTTTGTTTAATTTCTGATTCAACTGTCATTTAAACTGTTTTTGTTGCATGTAAATATGGTTTCCAGGAGCTTTTATTTTTCTGTTGATACCAAACATGTCCAGGTTCAACTCACACATCTGAAGTTAAGAGAAATAAAAAACAGAAAATGCTGTTTTTGGGGCTGAAGAGGTTAATATAAAATCTTCAAATAAAATTCACTGCAGCTCATTTAAATCAACATGGCTGCAGCTGAAGATGTGGACAGTAAATAGACACCTGTCTGTAATAATAAACCCTTCATCNACCTAAAACTGTTGGTTCAGTTTTGGACTTTGGTTTGAAACAAACATTTTCCTCCCTAGTCGCTCCAAAGACTCATCTACAACAATTAAAATGTTCATTTCATGTTTGAAAATATAAATATATGTTTGTGATCAATTGGAGCAAAATTCTAATTTTAAATTGTGTTTTTGAACATTTTACTTTGATTCTCCAGACAGTTTGATTTTTATTTTCTACAAACGACTGAAATGAAATAAACAACCCTTTAACTCCCAGCAGCTCAGGCTCATTTAATAAACACGGTCTAAAACTAAAAGTTTAGAGACGTATGATTCCTGCCGGGTCGAAGCTTTTTGGACCTCAGAACCGTTACGTTCTGCTGAGTCGGCCCGGTTTCCAGCAGCACTGAGGTCTTTGCATGTCTGCCACAGGGAACACGTCGACAGTTTGTACAGTAAACAACAGCAGAGTGTAAACATAAATATATTTTTAAGATCTCAGACAGTTTCATCTCTGAGGACGGACTGATTCAAACCGGCTCTTATCTGGTTTCCTTCGGCTGTTGTTTTTTCTCTCTCGGGGTGGATTTTGTAAAGCTTGTTCTGGTTCTTTTAGCTGTTTTAACTAACGGGGAGGAGGGGCCGAGACTCGAGGGTTACTGTGAATGTCCTCTAGTGATGATTATAAATAAACAAAAACAAAAACGTCACAAATCTCATGTTTCTGTGTGGAGTTCTTCAGAACTAAAACATTAGCCCAAAACAGCTAAATGCTAGCTCACACAGCAAAACCTAGCAAGAAATAACAAAATGGGACCTGAAAGTAGCATGCTACAAGGCAACAGCAGAATAAAAACAGGTAAAAATAGCACAACACTTGCTAACAGAAGAATAATAATAATACTAGCTAAAAGCAGCATAACAATAGCATAACACTGGCTAACAGAAGAATAACAATACCTAATACTAGCTAAAAGCAGCATAACAATTGCTAAAAGTAGCATAACACTGGCTAACAGAAGAATAATAATAATATTAGCTAAAAGCTGCATAACAATAGCTAAAAGTAGCACAACACTGGCTAACAGAAGAACAATACCTAATACTTGCTAAAAGTAGCATAACACTGGCTAACAGAAGAATGATGATACTAGCTAAAAGCAACATAACAATAGCTAAAAGTAGCATAACACTGGCTAACAGAAGAATAACAATATTAGCTAAAAGCAGCATAACAATAGCTAAAAGTAGCATAACACCAGCTAACAGAAGAATAACAATACCTAATACTAGCTAAAAGCAGCATAACAATAGCTAAAAGTAGCATAACACTGGCTAACAGAAGAATAATACTAGCTAAAAGCAGCATAACAATAGCTAAAAGTAGCACAACACCGGCTAACAGAAGAATAACAATACCTAATACTAGCTAAAAGCAGCACAACACCGGCTAACAGAAGAATAACAATACCTAATACTAGCTAAAAGCAGCATAGCATTAGCTAAAAGCAGCATAAAATTAATTCCAAGTAGCATACCATTAACGAGCAGCAGCTTGACAAAAGTAAAGAATAACAACTTAAACTAAAATACAAAATACCAGCTAGTTAGTTAGAAAGCTAACCATGCTAACTAGAATGCTAACAGTAACTTTGACATCTATGTTCTTTAAAAGCTAAATGTTTGTGCTTTTAGTAATTTACCTACACACATTTTTAAAAGACTATTTGTTTATCACAGGAGCTAAGTATTGTTTAATAAACTATGTGGTTGTAAACAAAAGAGGCTGCTGTTAATGCTAATGCTAACATTATGCTAACCCTGTGCTAACATCCTGTCCTGATCAAAATTTTAAGACCTGACCTAATATAATATAAATTATTAATCCTTAAAGACACTTCCCACTTCTCCTTTGTCTTTGCACACAGGTCCACATTGTTTTCTTCATTTTAATTTTTTCATTTTACTTCCTAAGTTTTAACGATATTTATATTTTCCATCTTCAAAGATGAACTTTTCCTCCACAAAACTGTTTTGATGCAAATCTGTTGATAATGAAAGAAAGCTGCTGAAATTAGCAACAGGTGAATAACGCAGTCTGTGTGTAATATTAGCTTGTGAATTTAGTAAGTTATATTTGTCTTATTTCTACAGTGGCGTCTTTGAGTTCATCTAACCCTAACCCTAGGTTTCAGGGATATAATATCAACATTAACATCGGTGTTGGCCGATATTAGTAATTTGTATCGTCCGACAAATAAAACTGGGCCGATATTAACCGTCCGATACGATTCCCCACTTTTTAGCTTTGTGTTTGTTTTGTTTTAGTTTTTTTTTTTTTGTGGGGGGGGGGGGGGTGTTCCCGCCTCACGTGAACTTCAAATAACGGGAGTACAATTTTTAGTGCAACACCACTCCTCCTAAACTTACACGTTTTGTAAAATTTGACTCAATAAGAACAAAGGCACAGTAGCTTTATAAACTCAACATAAACCACAAGAGAAATAAATGTAAAAACATTACAAACACAACTATTTTGGCTAAAATTGTTTAGTGTTTGTTGCTGGTTGTTGTTGTGGCTCAGCTATTAGCAGCTAATTAGTTCACAAAGTGACCCACCTTTTAAAAAACATAAGATTATAGACTTACCAGAACCGTCCTAATTCAGCTCAGTGTCGTCATAAAATCAGAAATAAACTCTAAAACCCGTTGTTTAAAATAAATAAATTTAACCGAGCTCTGCTGCTAGCTTAAGTCGCTTCTTTCAGCGTCGCGGATGTCTTCACGTGACCTTCCTGTCTGATCCGCCCCATTTCTCTTCCGGCGCACTCGGCGGCAGGTGAACCTGTTTTTCAGGTTGTAACCAACGCGTCACCTGATCGTTGTGTTTTTATCTTCACTGCACATTTATATTGTCAACCATTAATAACACAAACTTCCTGAGTTTGATCGTTTTTGACTTATACACCTGAGCAGCTCATCACCTGTAGCCGGATTATTCACCAGCAAAACAAAAAGGAGTGAACCCTTTCAGAAGCACTTCACTAACTCCACCTGATATTCTGATTTTCTTAATTCAAATTCTCATCAATGGTTCTTTTTAATATTAATTTTAACTGCATATGATTTATATAAATTTATTTTTATATATTTAGTCGCCATCACGGCTGATGATCCATTCCACACCTGTAGGGGGAGCCCAAGAGAACACACCTGCCAGACTCTGTCAGAAAATAATGGAACACATGAAAAAAAAAGTTTAATAATTTATTTTTAAATACTCTCAGGTATACAAATGTCTGTTAATGAGGACGTTTTCCATGAAATGTGATAAATAACAGGATGAAGAACAGTTTGTATCGGTACAGAACCAAAACCTGGGACTCTCTGACTCATGATACGAGCTCCATGTTTCATTTCAACCTTTCTTCACATTGTGGGATTTAAAAAGTGCAACACAAAGATTACAGCTGTTTATAAACATGATCTGTTTCTTTACTGCAGAACAAAACRACAACGATTCAAACCTTTAAATATTTAATCATAAATGAAAGAAAAGCAGCATCTTGGTCTGTTTTTGACGTGTTTTTTTCTCGTTACAGTTTTTGGTCTCTGACAGTGATGTTTATTTTATTGCTGTTATTAAAGAGCGAGCCATAAAAACAATTATAAAGGTTAAAGCGCGGTCTGATCGGAGCCCTTCGGTGTTTCTGCAGGAGGTCCGTCGCCTTCACTCCTCCTCTTTGGACGTCTCTGGAGGAGGCGGCTGCTCGGCCTGGAAGAAGCAGCGCCCCAAGAAGTTCAGCACCGACCTCAGCTCGTAGCGCCGGCTGTCGGCCGAGACCACGTGGCCTTCATCTGGGAACATCTGGACAGAAACCCTGAATYAGCAAACATGACTCAGCGTTTTTACCAGACGAAGAGGACGAGGAAACGTCAGTGTCTTACCTGCAGGGTGTAATTTACACTCAACACGTTCAGCAGGTTGATCAGCTCTGCAGAGTGCTGGAAGTGAACCGAGGCTGAAAACAAAACAAACAGAATCAGAGAGTAAACAAACAATAATATAAACATGTTTTTAAAACCTGCCTCTCTGATGGTGTAGGGGTGCATTAGGACTCACCGTCGGCTGTCCCGTGGAGGAGCAGGAAGTCCGTCGCACTGCGAGCTGAGGCGTTGTTGACGAGACTGAAAACCTGACAAAAACACACCGAGTCAGAACCAGAACCCAGACCAGGATCTGCTCCAGAACCAGAACCCAGACCAGGATCTGCTCCAGAACCAGAACCCAGACCAGGATCTGCTCCAGAACCAGAACCCAGACCAGGATCTGCTCCAGAACCAGAACCCAGATCAGGATCT
>NW_013952925.1:90409-92712 GCF_001266775.1 Austrofundulus limnaeus | reverse complement strand
CAGAACCAGAACCCAGACCAGGATCTGCTCCAGAACCAGAACCCAGACCAGGATCTGCTCCAGAACCCAGACCAGGATCTGCTCCAGAACCCAGACCAGGATCTGCTCCAGAACTTGTTTTTAAACCAAATCTCACCTCAAATTTTTGATCTTTAGTTGGAAAACCAAAGTATTTCTCAGAGCAGGTCGATCCTTTAGTAAAACACAAATTTACACAGATTTTAATGTTTGTTATGATTTATATTAAAAATGTTTGATGATTAAATTATTTGACGTTATTTTTACCGTAAAGTCTCCAGTTGGTAATAGGAGCGACTGCGACGCCACATTGAAACATGGAGCTGTGAGAGAGGAGCAGCAGGGTGGAGAGGAAACCTCCGTACGCCTGAAACAGAAGAATTTAATATTTTTAATTATTAAACWTCAGATTTAAACTTTTAAATGTTTTTATCATCTTTCTTACTTTTCCATAAACTCCCACTCTGGTTCTGTCCACGAACGGCAGCTCGACCAGGTGCCTGGAAACAAAAACRACCTGAAGCGTTTCAGACTGAGGAGAAAACCGTCAGAACAGAGGAGGCAGGGGGCGGGGCCAAAAACAAACACGTTTTAAYATTTTGCTACATTTAGCTTTCAGCTACTGTAATTTGTAGCTTCTCTTTGATAACTTCAGATTTTAGCTACTGTACTGCCACTTTTAGCAGGTTTTTACCAGTTTCAGTGAAAATTTTGTTACTATTGTGGTTTGTTTTTACTTTCTTCTTCTTCTACTTTTAGGTCGTAGCTACTGCTCTGCTACTTCAGCTRGTTTTTACTACTTTTAGATAGCATTAARCAKTAAGMTTTTAGCTAGCATTYTGCTACAATTTCTTTTTKTTGCTTTTAGCTTTTYGTTTAATATTTTGCTACTTTTAGCTTTGAGCTAACATTCTGTAATTTGTAACAGCTAGATAGCCATTTGATCTTTTTAGCTTTCAGTTAATGTACAGCTACTTAGCAGCTATTTTTAGAAAACATTTTGGTGCTATATTTGGCTTGTCTTTTAGTTCAGGTTTTAGTTACTCTACTGCTATTTTTAGCTAGTTTGTGCTAAATGTTAGCATAGCATAGGATTCTACAGCTTGTTTTTACAATTCTGCTTCTTCTATCTTTATACTTAGCAATTATCYTCTTTTAGCTTTTAGCTATTGTTTTGCTTTTCAGGCTTCTTTCAGGTTACTTTCAGCTACCATACTGCAATTATAAGCCAGTTTGTGCTAAATGTAGCTAGCATTCTGCTTSTTTTAGCTTTGTATTAGCAATTTTCTATGTTTAGCTTCTGTTTTCTTAGCTTTTAGCTACTTTTAGCTTTCAGCTACATACTACAATTTTTAGATAGTCTGWGCTAAATATTTACCCAGCATTCTGCCATTTTTTGCTTTTTATTCAACTGTTTCCTGTTTTTAAATTTCAGCTACCGTACTGCAATTCTAGTCTCTAGCTACCATTCTGCTACTTTTAGTTAGCCTTTAGCTACTTAGTGATTATGGATTGTCCAAACATTACACAGATCTCCCAGTTTGAGGGTAGATGGACAGATGTCTTTGGGGGTCCTGATGCAGGTAAACATCTGAAGGTGTTGACCTCAGCTTAGCCCCGCCCACTCCACATACCTGATTTAAAGTTTTGAAACTCTAAACATGTCGTAGAGACCATCTCAGACCTCAGACCTCAGACTTCTGACCTCAGACCCCAGACCTCAGACCCCAGACCTCTGACCTCAGACCCCAGACCTCAGACCCCAGACCTCTGACCCCAGACCTCTGACCCCAGACCTCAGACTTCTGACCTCTGACCCCAGACCTCAGACTTCTGACCTCAGACCCCAGACCTCAGACCACTGACCTCAGACCCCAGACCTCTGACCCCAGACCTCTGACCCCAGACCTCTGACCCCAGACCTCAGACCCCTGACCACCTCAGACCTCAGACCCCAGACCTCAGACTTCTGACCTCAGACCTCAGACCCCAGACCTCAGACCACAGACCTCTGACCTCAGACCACTGACCTCAGACCCCAGACCTCTGACCCCAGACCTCAGACCTCTGACCCCTGACCTCAGACCTCTGACCCCTGACCTCTGACCCCAGACCTCAGACCCCAGACCTCTGAAATCTGACCCCAGACCTCTGACCCCAGACCTCTGACCTCAGACCCCTGACCTCAGACCTCTGACCCCTGACCTCTGACCCCAGACCTCAGACCCCAGACCTCTGAAATCTGACCCCAGACCTCTGACCCCAGACCTCTGACCTCAGACCCC
>NW_013952925.1:87548-89638 GCF_001266775.1 Austrofundulus limnaeus | reverse complement strand
ACCTCTGACCCCAGACCTCTGACCTCAGACCTCTGACCTCAGACCTCTGACCTCAGACCTCTGACCTCAGAACCCAGACCTCTGACCTCAGACCTCTGACCTCAGACCTCTGAAATCTGTCCCCAGACCTCTGACCCCAGACCCCTGACCTCTGACCCCAGACCTCTGACCTCAGACCTCTGACCTCAGACCTCTGACCTCAGACCTCTGACCCCAGACCTCTGACCTCAGAACCCAGACCTCTGACCTCAGACCTCTGACCCCAGACCTCAGACCTCTGAAATCTGACCTCTGACCTCAGACCCCAGACCTCAGACCTCTGAAATCTGACCTCTGACCCCAGACCTCTGACCCCAGACCTCTGAAATCTGACCTCAGACCTCAGACCCCAGACCTCTGACCCCAGACCTCAGACCTCAGACCTCAGACCCCAGACCTCTGAAATCTGACCCCAGACCTCTGACCCCAGACCCCTGACCCCAGACCTCTGACCCCAGACCCCAGACCTCTGACCACAGACCTCAGACCCCAGACCTCTGACCCCAGACCCCAGACCTCTGACCTCTGACCCCAGACCTCTGACCCCAGACCTCTGACCCCAGACCTCTGACCTCTGACCCCAGACCTCTGACCACAGACCTCAGACCCCAGACCCCAGACCTCTGACCCCAGACCCCAGACCTCTGACCCCAGACCTCTGAAATCTGACCTCTGACCTCAGACCTCAGACCCCAGACCTCTGACCCCAGACCTCAGACCCCAGACCTCAGACCCAAGACCTCAGACCCCAGACCTCTGAACCCAGACCTCTGAACCCAGACCTCTGACCCCAGACCCCAGACCTCTGAAATCAGACCCCAGACCCCAGACCTCTGACCCCAGACCTCAGACCTCTGACCCCAGACCTCTGACCCCAGACCTCAGACCCCAGACCTCTGACCCCAGACCTCAGACCCCAGACCTCAGACCCCAGACCTCAGACCCCAGACCTCAGACCTCAGACCTCAGACCTCAGACCTCAGACCTCAGACCCCAGACCTCAGACCCCAGACCTCAGACCTCAGACCCCAGACCTCAGACCCCAGACCTCAGACCCCAGACCTCAGACCTCAGACCTCAGACCTCAGACCTCAGACCCCAGACCTCAGACCTCAGACCTCAGACCTCAGACCTCAGACCTGTTCCGTTCCCCTCATGTTTGAGTAAAACCTCAAATTAAAGTCCGTACTCCACCGCAGACATCTGGTCCTGGACGTCAACAACTCCCACTTTCTGGTGGAGTCCGTGTTGGATCCTCTGACCCTGGAACCCGCTGCCCCGCCCGTCCAGACGGGCCACGATGGCTCGGTCSGAACTGACCAGGACCGAGTCCCAGTCCAGAGAGAAGCGGTCGCTCACAGCCTGACCACCGGGGGCGCTGTCACTGCAAAACAATCAGAACCATCTTAGATCAGCTCAAGATTTAAGTATTCAAACTGAGATCAGAAAAAAACCCAAACTGTCCCTTTAATCAGAACCAGAACCTACAGAACCAGGAACAGAACCTACAGAACCAGGAACAGAACCTACAGAACCAGTAACAAGGGGTGCTCCTTCGTTTCATCCAGATCAACCGGAACAATCAGCTCCAGACGAAAACCTACAAAATAAAATCTTTGTTAAACTTTCAGCTCAGAGTTTAAACTAATTAATTTATATAAAACTTTTATTTTTATTTTATTTTTTTACCCAAGTTGTGGATCTGTAAAGTTCTTCTTTCAGTCTTTGGTACAGTTCTGTTCATCAGGGCCCGTCTCAGTTCTGCGTTCCGGTCCAGAACTTTGTGTTCTGCAGGGATTCAGAACCAGAACAGATTCTAAAAGATTAATTCACATCAAGAAGGTTCTGTTCAGTTCTCTGGTTCTGACACCTGAACAGAACCAACAAACGGGCCTGAAAAGAACCAACAAACGGGCCTGAACAGAACCAAAAAACAGACCTGAACAGAACCAACAAACAGACCTGACCAGAACCAACAAATGGACCTGAACAGAACCAACAAACGGACCTGAACAGAACCAACAAACGGACCTGAACAGAACCAACAAACG
>NW_013952925.1:83237-85831 GCF_001266775.1 Austrofundulus limnaeus | reverse complement strand
TGTACAGGTGTTAGTGTTTTATCTGTACAGGTGTTAGTGTTTTATCTGTACAGGTTTTAGTGTTTTACCTGTACAGGTTTTTGATGTTTTACCTGTACAGGTGTTAGTGTTTTACCTGTTCAGGCGTTAGTGTTTTACCTGTACAGGTTTTTGATGTTTTACCTGTACAGGTGTTAGTGTTTTATCTGTACAGGTTTTAGTGTTTTACCTGTACAGGTGTTAGTGTTTTATCTGTACAGGTGTTAGTGTTTTATCTGTACAGGTTTTAGTGTTTTACCTGTACAGGTGTTAGTGTTTTATCTGTACAGGTGTTAGTGTTTTATCTGTACAGGTGTTGGTGTTTTACCTGTACAGGTGTTTGGTGTTTTACCTGTACAGGTGTTTGGTGTTTTACCTGTACAGGTGTTTGGTGTTTTACCTGTTCAGGTGTTAGTGTTTTACCTGTACAGGTGTTAGTGTTTTATCTGTACAGGTGTTAGTGTTTTACCTGTACAGGTGTTTGGTGTTTACCTGTGCAGGTGAGCAGAACGTGTCGACAGTCGGGGCTGATGACAGCGTTGTAGAAGGAGCAGTTTGGTTTGAAAAGAGAGCAGCTCAGACACTTTTTATGAAACGGATCCTCGGCTGAGACGCTGTTTGAAAAAACAGAAATTTATTTTAATCTCTTTTAAACTGTCTTAATCTGTTGAACACGGAATTAATCAGAATCAGACGTCAGTCATTAAACGACTTGTCCTGATGGAAATAGTGTCTCTTCAGGYGAACAGGTACCTGTACAGGTGTCGTTGGGTGGAGCCTTCCTCTGAACTCAGGAAGTAGCTGTAAAACATCAAAGTGTTCAGGTGGACCTTTGATGTGTGATTTAACAGTGTCGGCTCGGTAACTCACACTGATCTGATCTGTTCGTCGAAGGCCAGGATGTGGGACACGTCCCAGTTCCCWGAGGTCAGGTGTCGCAGGGTGACCTCCGGACCTTCAGACTGAGGATCAGAACCCAGCAGGTGAGACACGTTMGCTCTGAACCTGCTCAGACTCAGGCTTCTGTGAATAATTAATATTTAACTATTTGATTTATTACTAAAGGTTTTTAAAGTTTTACTTGATTGGAAATCATGGTGATGTGGCTGAAGGCTCCGTGTCGGCCGTCCTTTAAAGGCAGCGTGATGAAGAACGTCCTGCAGTCTCTGGAAAACACCGGCTCCTCGTTCTGAAGACAAATAAAAATATAAACAAACACAAATCAGCAGGATAAACCACACRACACGATTTTACTCAGAATAACATTTAAACCAGCTGAGACTGATGCTGGTCTACATTCAGAGGAGCAGACCAGACGCACAGGTCCACCTGAGACACCATCTATGCTAACTTTAGGTCAGCTAACTGCTAACTAGCACAGGTATAAATAGCTTTAGTCTTATATTTAGTGGTGGGCATGGTTCCACTAACCAGCTAACAGCTAATAGCGAAGCTTAGCTGATTAGCTTTTTCACAAATTTTAAAAACTGTTAGTGGACCAATTAGCTTCTGTTAAATCAGGTTTTACCAACTTGAACTTGCTAACAGCTAACATGCTAACATCAACAGGTTTGTTTCAGTCCACCAGTCTTCAGCTCAAAMGAGACGCAGACTGATTAACAGTCATCTTAGCGGTTAGCGATTAGCTGCTAGTGTTAGCTTTTACTGATTTTTACTAGTTTAGCATTAGCGAAGCTATATTTTAGCAGACGATGACGTAGTGATGCTAACTTTTTGGGTAGCTGCCTCCAATCCCTTCACCTCCTGGAGAACTGAGACTCCCACTTCTGGTAATTTAATCTAAAACACTGAACTCACCTTGTTAACTCTTATATTCTGTGTTTTTCTGGATATTCTGTTTAGTATCAAATGCTCACTGATGAAAAAAGTTGTTTTATATTGTTAAATATTTATTATTCTGCTGTGGTCAGTAAAACTCACCTGATGATTCAGCCACCTGTCTGATGTCATCACGTGTTTCTGAATCAGAAAACACTCACCGTAAAAACAGGGAAACATTTTGTTTCTAATTTTAAATAATTGATTTTATTTTGTTTTCCTCACCTTCACACAGATTCCTGTGTCGGTGTCACACAGAGAGAGAATCGACACGTTCTGAGCTCGATTCACCCAACGGACGCCCAGCCTCTCCGGGGTCGCCCAGCGCACCATGGTGACGTAATAATCACTGACAAACAAACAAACAAACAATAACAAATATTTGTAACATAAAAAATATTATTCAATGAGGAGCRATGAACTCCAGGAGAAAGAGTACGAGGAGGAGTGAATGAGAGGAGTGTCTGCAGCTGTGACTCGTAAAGCAGGGGAGAGGTGGGCGTGGCCTGGAGGAATCCACAAATAAAAACACCTGTAGTCGAACACAAGACGCAGACACAGAAAATATGATAAACAAAAAAGTTTGTCAACGTAAAAATAAATATAAATGACGACCAAACAAAACACACAAAAAAATATCTAAAAGCCACACATTTAAAAACTAGTAGCTAAAGAACGGAGAGATTTTTCTTCCGAAATTTACACCATAAACTTTTTTGCAAGCAGTTGCCAAGGTG
>NW_013952925.1:81325-83031 GCF_001266775.1 Austrofundulus limnaeus | reverse complement strand
GGATATAAACGATGACCAAAAAAAAAAAAGGCCGAAGATCCCGACACTAGTTGCTAAACAATTGAGACATTTTTCTTCTAAAATTTACAGCATCATTTTTTTTTTTGCAAGATTGTTTTTAGGGGGGGCACATACCAATAAATTCAAGATGGCCGCCACGGCTAATTTCAAATGGCCTAACTCAGCTGTTTTAAGAAATACTGAGCTGAAATTTTGTGAGATTGTTGCAAAAGAATGACTCGACCTTTGGTATGGTGGTAGCCAAGAGCAATCCTCACGACGATTTTAAAGCTAGTATCAACTTTAAGCTAATGGCTAATGCTAATTTGAGAAAAAAAATACATATTTTAGCCAATTTTAGACACAGAAAGCTGAAAATTGGTTTAGTGTTAGCCGACAATAATCCCCAATAAATTCTGAAAGCAAAATAAAAATATATTTCAAGATGGCTGCCACGGCTAATTTCAAATGGTGCTAACTCAGCTGTTTGAAGAAATAAAGGGCTGAAATTTTGTGTGATTTTTTTGGTGTATCGAGCTGAACTCTGGCATGGTGGGAGCTGCTATCACCAGCATAAAGTAACTTTAAAATGGAGCCCAATTTTCAATAGTTGGTTCTTAAACCCAGAATTATTAAATATAATTATTTTGTATTAATTCAGTGCTTTAGAGAAGTTATTGTTGATGAGTTCCTTTCATACCAGATAATACAGCAGCTGACAGATATTTAATATAAATTGCCTATCTTTGAGGGTGGCACCTGGGGTGACCAATCACGTGCCACCCCTGCCCCCCCTCTGGCTCCGCCCCTGATCTGATGCAAACACTAAAGATGTTTGTGTTTATTCAAGTCTGACAGGAAGTTTACAAAAAAAACTAAACAAAAAGCTGATCCGAGCCCACCGTCTTCACCAGATGTGACACAGCTGTTCCAGTAACGGTTCTGACGGTTCTGCTAAAGTCTGGACCGGGTCGGTCTCGCGGTCGTACCTCTTTTTGAAACTTTCAGGTGGTTTCAGTTCAGTCGTGACGGAGCTGCCGTCCAGAGAGATCACATGAAGGCCGACGGTTGGGTTGACCTGACCCATCTGTACAGGAGATATACAGAGGCGTGTTAACGGGCCCGGCAGGTTCTGGTACCAGCAGGTTCTGGTGCCAGCAGGAGCTCAGAAATAAGAGCATCTGTGTTTGGTTTGAAGCCAGAGGCAACGACGCTCATCATTAAACAAAAAGATCATTTTTATCAGAGCTGACAGACTCTTTAATGCATCACCCGCCCTCTTCGGGTCTTTATTCCTCTGATGCATCGGTTCTGGCCCGGTCGGGTTGGTACCATCTGCCTCAGATCCAGTCAGCCGATTTAAATCAAGACGTTTAAAAGATAAATAAAATATAAATCACTGTTTTTCTCTGGACTGAAAGAATGAYTGTTTCTCTGAACGTCTGCTTCAGGAGGATCATCAAGACCTGATCTGCTTCCTGGACCACTGGACCGGGTTTTTACCTGAGGGGGTACAGATTTCACTGGACCAGGTCTTTACCTGACGGGGTACAGATTTCACTGGACCAGGTCTTTACCTGACGGGGTACAGATTTCACTGGACCAGGTCTTTACCTGACGGGGTACAGATTTCACTGGACCAGGTACCTGACGGGGTACAGATTTCACTGGACCAGGTCTTTACCTGACAGGGTACAGATTTCACT
>NW_013952925.1:73318-78519 GCF_001266775.1 Austrofundulus limnaeus | reverse complement strand
GCCCCGAGGAAGACCCAGGACACGTTGGAGGGACTATGTCTTACGGCTGGCCTGGGAAGGCCTTGGGGTTCTCCCGGAGGAGCTAGAAGAAGTGGCTGGGGAGAGGGAGGTCTGGGCCTCCCTTCTGAAGCTGCTGCCCCCGCGACCCGACCCCGGATAGGCGGAAGAAAATGGATGGATGGATGGATATATAAAAACTGTTGTATTAAAGGTTCATGTGTTGGGTAGACGTGTTGTTACAGGTTATTGTAAATTGAAAAAATTGTACCAAACGTCACCGTTTTGTCACTGAAGCAATGCATTCTGGGAATGATGATGATGATGGGTTACAGTTGAGATTAAAACACAAAGATTCGAAGCTAACGAGTTTTAACGTGTGACAATAAAAGTTATATTTCGTAACAGTTTATATGATCTACTACATAATATGTGTGTTGAAATAATGTGACGTTTAGTACATTAGCTCTGGAGCTAATGCCACATTTATATTACTAATTTAATGTAGGGTTAGCTTCTCAAGCTAATTAGCATCTGGATATATTGCCATATTAAAAAATGTAATGGTTGCAGCTAATGTGTTAGCTTACAAGCTAATTATTAGCTCTAGAGATATCACCATATTACTAATGGAAATGTCAAATTATCTACTGAGCTAATGCCGTATATGTGACATTAGCTTCCAAGCTAATTTTATTAGCTAAGGAGCTAATGTCATATTATTTTTGATGGGTTAGCTCACAAGCTAATTATTAGCTCTGGAGATATTGCAATATTACTAACAAAAATGTCACATTATCTACCGAGCTAATGCTGTATGAGTGGCGTTAGCTCACAAGCTAATTTTATTAGCTCAGACGCTAATGTCATTATTTTTGATGTTTTAGCTCACAAGCTAATTCTGGAGATATCGCCATATTATTAATGAAAATGTCATGTTATTTACTGATAATGTGCGGCGTTAGTTCCCAAGCACAACTAGTTAGAGTTCCCTTTAAAAAAGGACCGTATTTATTAAGATGAATCAGTTTTTGAGGCCCACCTTTGGGTAGGGGTACTCTTTCCCTTTGGGGTACAGAGATCCCGTGAAGCGAGGCAGGATCATGTTGGGAACCAGGGAGTCGTTGATGGTCAGGTAGGCCAGTCTGGAGCCGTCCGGAGACCACCAGTGGGCCACCTGGGTGTGCAGCACCTCCTCTGTAACACATCGACCCTATCAGCCTCTCAGAACCAGGTGGAGGTCTTGTACAGACCCTTGGGTCTCTCACCCTCATACAGCCAGTCTGAGATCCCGTTGAAGACCACGCCCTCCTGTCCTGAAGACGTCAGCCTCCAGGAGCTGCTCTGAACGTCTGTCTGGTAGTAGATGTTGTTTTCAAAGATGTAGATCTGTGGAGCAGAAACACGTTCTGGTTCTGACCTTGAATCAAACATTTTCTCTCCTCCTTCACTTTGTTTATTATCTGCTGATTGTTCTGTTTATTCTGTAAATAATGAAAAGTCCTGATTACGAAAAGAAAAATCAAAACGTCTGAGTTGAATTTTCCCCTCATATTGTCTGAATATTTGTTATTTTTAAAGTGTTTTTAATTCCATGTTGGGATTAAATATTTATACTTTTTATCCACAGCTGGTGAATTTGACACTTTGAGGTTTCATCCATTTTATTCATGAGTTGTTTTCATTTCCTCAGGATGGAGCTGATTCTGAATATTTGATCTGATCTGAGTGTTTTTCACAATGAGGTTTAAAACCAGGCCTTCCAGGAAGTCCACTTTCAATTTGAATATTTTATATAAATAAACCTGTTTTAATACGAACAGGACAGGTCTGAAACCAGAGCTGAGATACAAAGATTTATTAACCTTATACTGATGGTCAGGTCCAAGACCATCCAACCATCGTCCAACCATCATCCAACCATCGTCCAACCATCCAACTATTCAACCAYCGTCCAATCTTTTAACTATTCAACCATCGTCCAACCATTTAACCATCCAACCATCATCCAACCAATCAGCCAACCATTTAACAACCAGCCATCAATCATTCAAAGAACCAACCATTTAACCATCCAACCATCATCCAACCATCGTCCAACCATCGTCCAACCATCATCCAACCACCATCCAACCATCGTCCAACCATCCAACCATCGTCCAGCCATCATCCAACCATCGTCCAACCATCCAACCATTTAACCATCCAACCATTGTCCAACCATCATCCAACCATCGTCCAACCATCCAACCATTTAACCATCCAACTATCGTCCAACCATCATCCAACCATCCAACCATTTAACCATTCAAACATCGTCCAACCATCATCCAACCATCATCCAACCTTTTAACTATCCAACCATCGTCCAACCGTTCAACTATCCAACCATCATCCAACCAATCATCCAACCATTTAAAAACCAACCATCAATCTTTCAAAGAACCAACCATCGTCCAACCATCCAACCACTTAACCATTCAACCATCGTCCAATCTTTTAACTATCCAACCATCGTCCAACCATTTAACCATCCAACCATCATCCAACCAATCATCCAACCATTTAACAACCAACCATCAATCATTCAAAGAACCAACCATCGTCCAACCATCCAACCATTTAACCATTCAACCATCGTCCAACCATCCAACCATTTAACCATTATCCAACCATTCATCCAACCATCGTCAAACCTTTTAACAATCCAACCATCGTCCAACCGTTTAACCATCCAACCATAATCCAACCAATCATTCAAAGAACCAACCATCCATCCATCATTCATCCAACCAACCATCCATCCATCATTCAACCATCCATCAATCAACCAATGAATCATCCATCCATCCAACCAACCATCCATCCATCATTCAACCAACCAACCATCCATCCATCCATCCATCCATCCATCCATCATTCAACCAACCATCCATCCATCATTCATCCATCCATCCATCCATCATCCAATTCCATCAATCATTCATTCAACGAATCAACAATCTATCTAAGATCGTTCAAGAAACCAACCATTCATCCAACCATTAATCAACCAACCAACCATCCAACCAACCATCCATCCAACCATCAATCAATCAATCAATCAATCAATCAACCATCCATCCATCCATCATTCAGCCAACCATCCATCCATCCACCATTCAACCTACCAACCATCCATCTATCCAACCTTCAGTCATTTAATCAACCAACCAACCATCCATCCAACCATTCAACTAACCATCCATCCATCCAACCAACCATCCATTCAACCAACCATCCATCAATCATTCATTCAACCAACCATCCAACCATTGTCCAACCATTCAACCAACCAACCATACATCCATTAACCATACATCTATCAATCCATCCATTAGATCTACATACCAGCTGCTGACCCTGAACGCCCCACGAGGCGAACTGTAGAACCGAGTCTGACACCTCAGGAGGATTAAGCTCCCGCACCTCTCTGTTAACACAAACATGTCACTCTTAAAACAGGAGTTTAAATAAAACAAACATATGATCAGTTAACTTTGGGATTTCAGGTTTATATGAAATCTTGACACAAATGTGACCTTTAATTAACCAGTAAATACAAGAAGTTGTCAGAAAAGGTTTTCCCACCTTGTATACAGGTTGTAGATGAGATATGAAGCCAGGAAAGAATGCTTGTAAACCTAAAACCCAACCGCACAAAAAACATTAAATATGCACTACAGAGAGAGCATTTCAAAATAAAACAGGAAACAATCAAGAAGTCTTTAACATTTATTACACACAAGTATCTGACACTTTAACATCCATCCATCCATCCATCCATCCATCCATCCATCCATCCATCCATCCTCTTCCTCTCGTTCCAGAGTCAGTCTTCTTCACACTAAAATAAAAAGCTGCGTGCATTCAGACTAATGGACTAAATACCAACAAAGAGCCCGTTTTATTACCCAGAATCCTCAGCTCACAGAGCTGTTTCATGATTTACAAAGCTCATTATGTTTGAGTCCATTCTCATGCTGATGACTACACATTAAAACAGGTGGATTTAAAAGAACCATAAATATTTTTTTCTATTATGTGTTTTCTTTTTTTTCCTTCTGTTTGATTTTTCTGGTCTAAAAAAACAGCTGAACTCTGTCCTCTGAGGTTAATTTACTGTAAAACCACAAAACAAGGTAGTTTTGTTTTCAATTATCACTCCTCTGTGAAACAGGAACAATAAAATCTTAATGGTTGTTTTAGTTTGGCTCTCAGCTGAAGAACTGTTGACCAAAGGTTTATTTTCAGACTCAGTATCTGCTTCCCTCAGTAAATGTTGGGACTTTTCCCGGCTGAACTGGTCCTCCCTCGTCTCCAGAAAGAAAGAAAAAATCAAATATTGTGATTTAACAGCCGTGGACTGGTTGAAAGAAGACGTCAGCATCATTCAGCGGGCGTCCTCGTTCGCTGACAGCTCTGTGATGACTTCTTGATAAAGCTGTCAGTTCAGGAAGACACACGAGACGTGAGCGTGTTTAAAGAAACGGCTGAACGTGATGTGAGCTTCATGGTTGGAATAAACACTTCCTCCTTCAGGTTGGTTAGAAAAACCTCTTCTTAGATAAACGTTCAGCAATATAACAGAAAATTATTCATCAAATGAAAACTCAAATGTGATGATTTTTTTTTTTTACAGTTTGTATTTTGTTGATAAGAAGCCCGTATTACCTGGGCCCAGAGCAGAACCAGAACCGTATCTGTTCTGGTTCTGATGCTGCCATGATTATGATGAATTCACGAGTCGTCTGGCGGCCCGGCACCATCGCTCTCAATGGATCCAGGTTGACACCGTGATGATGAACACGTCGTCTTCGTCGAGCTGGAGCTGAAGCTCCGGGCCCGTCAAGAGCACGGTTCTTATCATCAGGCCCGCTCCGTTTACGACACTGAAATGTTCCTCAGATCTGGACTAACGGAGCAGCGGAGCCTGGTTCTACGGGTTGGTGTGGCTTTGTGACTGGTTTTATTCAGACAATGATTTGATTTGAGTTCATGTGAAGCGTCACGATGAAGCAGTTCGTTAACCACCTCATATCAGGATACAGCTAACAAACACAGCTAACAAACACAGCTAACGAACACAGCTAACAAACACAGCTAACGAACACAGCTAAAGAACATAGCTAACAAACACAGCTAACGAACACAGCTAACGAACA
>NW_013952925.1:66666-72973 GCF_001266775.1 Austrofundulus limnaeus | reverse complement strand
AACACAGCTAACAAACACAGCTAACGAACACAGCTAACGAACACAGCTAACGAACACAGCTAACAAACACAGCTAACAAACACAGCTAACGAACACAGCTAACGAACACAGCTAACAAACACAGCTAACAAACACAGTTAACAAACACAGTTAACAAACACAGTTAACAAACACAGCTAACGAACACAGCTAAAGAACACAGCTAACAAACACAGCTAACGAACACAGCTAACAAACATAGCTAACAAACACAGCTAACACTTAAACATTATTTGACTTGTAACTTTTACATTTATTCATTTAGCTGCAGCATCGTCACTTGTATTTATCTATTAAAGTTTTTAGCTATCTTTGTCTTATTTTCCTCTTTAGCTAGCCTTTTTGTCTTGTTTTTATTTTTGCTAACCTTTGTTACATTTAGCTTTAAGCTAGCTTTGTTATTTTTAGCTAATATTTTGCTATAGTAAACTATTATTTACCAGTCTGCCTTCTTTAGCTTTAAGCTCGACCTTTGTTACTTTTAGTTTTTAAGCTCCAAACTTGGATTTGAGAAGATCAAGGTTTTGGGTAATTCTATGGTAATTTTAGGTTGTAGCTCATGTTTTGCTGATTTTAGCTAAAATTTTGCTACTATTAGCTCCTAGTCACTAAGTTTGGCATTTTTGACTTTTAGCTAGGCAATTTTTTCTGCTAACATTTTGCTACTATTAGCTCCTAGTCACTAAGTTTGGCATTTTTGACTTTTAGCTAGGCAATTTTTTCTGCTAACATTTTGCTACTATTAGCTCCTAGTCACTAAGTTTGGCATTTTTGACTTTTAGCTAGGCAATTTTTTCTGCTAACATTTTGCTACTATTAGCTCCTAGTCACTAAGTTTGGCATTTTTGACTTTTAGCTAGGCAATTTTTTCTGCTAACATTTTGCTACTATTAGCTCCTAGTCACTAAGTTTGGCATTTTTGACTTTTAGCTAGGCAATTTTTTCTGCTAACATTTTGCTACTATTAGCTCCTAGTCACTAAGTTTGGCATTTTTGACTTTTAGCTAGGCAATTTTTTCTGCTAACATTTTGCTACTATTAGCTCCTAGTCACTAAGTTTGGCATTTTTGACTTTTAGCTAGGCAATTTTTTCTGCTAACATTTTGCTACTATTAGCTCCTAGTCACTAAGTTTGGCATTTTTGACTTTTAGCTAGGCAATTTTTTCTGCTAACATTTTGCTACTATTAGCTCCTAGTCACTAAGTTTGGCATTTTTGACTTTTAGCTAGGCAATTTTTTCTGCTAACATTTTGCTACTATTAGCTCCTAGTCACTAAGTTTGGCATTTTTGACTTTTAGCTAGGCAATTTTTTCTGCTAACATTTTGCTACTATTAGCTCCTAGTCACTAAGTTTGGCATTTTTGACTTTTAGCTAGGCAATTTTTTCTGCTAACATTTTGCTACTATTAGCTCCTAGTCACTAAGTTTGGCATTTTTGACTTTTAGCTAGGCAATTTTTTCTGCTAACATTTTGCTACTATTAGCTCCTAGTCACTAAGTTTGGCATTTTTGACTTTTAGCTAGGCAATTTTTTCTGCTAACATTTTGCTACTATTAGCTCCTAGTCACTAAGTTTGGCATTTTTGACTTTTAGCTAGGCAATTTTTTCTGCTAACATTTTGCTACTATTAGCTCCTAGTCACTAAGTTTGGCATTTTTGACTTTTAGCTAGGCAATTTTTTCTGCTAACATTTTGCTACTATTAGCTCCTAGTCACTAAGTTTGGCATTTTTGACTTTTAGCTAGGCAATTTTTTCTGCTAACATTTTGCTACTATTAGCTCCTAGTCACTAAGTTTGGCATTTTTGACTTTTAGCTAGGCAATTTTTTCTGCTAACATTTTGCTACTATTAGCTCCTAGTCACTAAGTTTGGCATTTTTGACTTTTAGCTAGGCAATTTTTTCTGCTAACATTTTGCTACTATTAGCTCCTAGTCACTAAGTTTGGCATTTTTGACTTTTAGCTAGGCAATTTTTTCTGCTAACATTTTGCTACTATTAGCTCCTAGTCACTAAGTTTGGCATTTTTGACTTTTAGCTAGGCAATTTTTTCTGCTAACATTTTGCTACTATTAGCTCCTAGTCACTAAGTTTGGCATTTTTGACTTTTAGCTAGGCAATTTTTTCTGCTAACATTTTGCTACTATTAGCTCCTAGTCACTAAGTTTGGCATTTTTGACTTTTAGCTAGGCAATTTTTTCTGCTAACATTTTGCTACTATTAGCTCCTAGTCACTAAGTTTGGCATTTTTGACTTTTAGCTAGGCAATTTTTTCTGCTAACATTTTGCTACTATTAGCTCCTAGTCACTAAGTTTGGCATTTTTGACTTTTAGCTAGGCAATTTTTTCTGCTAACATTTTGCTACTATTAGCTCCTAGTCACTAAGTTTGGCATTTTTGACTTTTAGCTAGGCAATTTTTTCTGCTAACATTTTGCTACTATTAGCTCCTAGTCACTAAGTTTGGCATTTTTGACTTTTAGCTAGGCAATTTTTTCTGCTAACATTTTGCTACTATTAGCTCCTAGTCACTAAGTTTGGCATTTTTGACTTTTAGCTAGGCAATTTTTTCTGCTAACATTTTGCTACTATTAGCTCCTAGTCACTAAGTTTGGCATTTTTGACTTTTAGCTAGGCAATTTTTTCTGCTAACATTTTGCTACTATTAGCTCCTAGTCACTAAGTTTGGCATTTTTGACTTTTAGCTAGGCAATTTTTTCTGCTAACATTTTGCTACTATTAGCTCCTAGTCACTAAGTTTGGCATTTTTGACTTTTAGCTAGGCAATTTTTTCTGCTAACATTTTGCTACTATTAGCTCCTAGTCACTAAGTTTGGCATTTTTGACTTTTAGCTAGGCAATTTTTTCTGCTAACATTTTGCTACTATTAGCTCCTAGTCACTAAGTTTGGCATTTTTGACTTTTAGCTAGGCAATTTTTTCTGCTAACATTTTGCTACTATTAGCTCCTAGTCACTAAGTTTGGCATTTTTGACTTTTAGCTAGGCAATTTTTTCTGCTAACATTTTGCTACTATTAGCTCCTAGTCACTAAGTTTGGCATTTTTGACTTTTAGCTAGGCAATTTTTTCTGCTAACATTTTGCTACTATTAGCTCCTAGTCACTAAGTTTGGCATTTTTGACTTTTAGCTAGGCAATTTTTTCTGCTAACATTTTGCTACTATTAGCTCCTAGTCACTAAGTTTGGCATTTTTGACTTTTAGCTAGGCAATTTTTTCTGCTAACATTTTGCTACTATTAGCTCCTAGTCACTAAGTTTGGCATTTTTGACTTTTAGCTAGGCAATTTTTTCTGCTAACATTTTGCTACTATTAGCTCCTAGTCACTAAGTTTGGCATTTTTGACTTTTAGCTAGGCAATTTTTTCTGCTAACATTTTGCTACTATTAGCTCCTAGTCACTAAGTTTGGCATTTTTGACTTTTAGCTAGGCAATTTTTTCTGCTAACATTTTGCTACTATTAGCTCCTAGTCACTAAGTTTGGCATTTTTGACTTTTAGCTAGGCAATTTTTTCTGCTAACATTTTGCTACTATTAGCTCCTAGTCACTAAGTTTGGCATTTTTGACTTTTAGCTAGGCAATTTTTTCTGCTAACATTTTGCTACTATTAGCTCCTAGTCACTAAGTTTGGCATTTTTGACTTTTAGCTAGGCAATTTTTTCTGCTAACATTTTGCTACTATTAGCTCCTAGTCACTAAGTTTGGCATTTTTGACTTTTAGCTAGGCAATTTTTTCTGCTAACATTTTGCTACTATTAGCTCCTAGTCACTAAGTTTGGCATTTTTGACTTTTAGCTAGGCAATTTTTTCTGCTAACATTTTGCTACTATTAGCTCCTAGTCACTAAGTTTGGCATTTTTGACTTTTAGCTAGGCAATTTTTTCTGCTAACATTTTGCTACTATTAGCTCCTAGTCACTAAGTTTGGCATTTTTGACTTTTAGCTAGGCAATTTTTTCTGCTAACATTTTGCTACTATTAGCTCCTAGTCACTAAGTTTGGCATTTTTGACTTTTAGCTAGGCAATTTTTTCTGCTAACATTTTGCTACTATTAGCTCCTAGTCACTAAGTTTGGCATTTTTGACTTTTAGCTAGGCAATTTTTTCTGCTAACATTTTGCTACTATTAGCTCCTAGTCACTAAGTTTGGCATTTTTGACTTTTAGCTAGGCAATTTTTTCTGCTAACATTTTGCTACTATTAGCTCCTAGTCACTAAGTTTGGCATTTTTGACTTTTAGCTAGGCAATTTTTTCTGCTAACATTTTGCTACTATTAGCTCCTAGTCACTAAGTTTGGCATTTTTGACTTTTAGCTAGGCAATTTTTTCTGCTAACATTTTGCTACTATTAGCTCCTAGTCACTAAGTTTGGCATTTTTGACTTTTAGCTAGGCAATTTTTTCTGCTAACATTTTGCTACTATTAGCTCCTAGTCACTAAGTTTGGCATTTTTGACTTTTAGCTAGGCAATTTTTTCTGCTAACATTTTGCTACTATTAGCTCCTAGTCACTAAGTTTGGCATTTTTGACTTTTAGCTAGGCAATTTTTTCTGCTAACATTTTGCTACTATTAGCTCCTAGTCACTAAGTTTGGCATTTTTGACTTTTAGCTAGGCAATTTTTTCTGCTAACATTTTGCTACTATTAGCTCCTAGTCACTAAGTTTGGCATTTTTGACTTTTAGCTAGGCAATTTTTTCTGCTAACATTTTGCTACTATTAGCTCCTAGTTAATATTTTGCCACTTTTAGCTTTTTGGCTAACCTTTTAGTGTATTTATCTTTACGCTTTGATCTTTGCTACAGGTACATTTTAGCTAGCTGTTGCTAAATTTAGCTTTCAGATTTTTGCTACTTTTAGCTTTTGGCTATCCTTTTAGCACATTTAACTAAGCTAGCGTGTAGGTACTATTAGATTTTATTTTGCCTTTTATTTTGCCTTTTCCTACTATTAGCTTCTAGTAAAAATTTTACCATTTTCTGGTTAGCCTTAGCCTTTGCTAATATTAAATTTTAGCTAGTTTTTGCTAAATTTACCATAAAGCTTTTTTATTAACTTTTAGCTATTGCCTTTCCTTTTAGTATATTAATTTACAGYTAGCCATTAGCTACATATGGACTTTTGAGCTCCTTATTCACATTTGAATATATCTAACCTTTAGCTAATTCAGAGTTGATTTTAAGTTGTGGCTTGTATTTACGTATTGCTGCTTTTAGATTATGTGTAAAATTTTGCAACTTTTAGGTTTTAGCAAGTTTTTTAGCTAACCTTTAGCTTCTGTTAGCTCCTAGTTAATATTTTTCCATTTTTAGCTTTAGGCTAGCTTTATAGTAYACTTCGCGTTAAGCTTGACCTTTGCTACCTTTAGATTTTAGCTAGCTTTTGCTAAATTTATCTTTTAGCCTTTTGGTACTTTTAGCTTTAGGCTATTTTTCAGTATATTTACCTTAGCTAGCTGTAGCTACTATTAGATTTTATTTTTATCTCCTTACTTTTATTTTAGTATATTTAGATTTTAACTAGCCGAGTGCTAATTTTAAGTTGTAGCTTTTGTTTAGCTACCTTTATCTTATAAAGTCTTTTACCTTTAAGTTTTAGCTAGTGTTTTGGTAATGTTAGCTTGGTGATGTGAATTTAGCTGAGAGCTTCAGGTAAAACCTTTGGTGTGTTCCTTTAATGCCGGTTAGCGCTAACAATAATAAGTTAATTTTAGTTTATTTAGTTTTGGCAGGTGTAAAACAGGTTCTGTAGACTGAAGCAGTGGAAGTGAAAAATATTAATAATAATTTAGAGGTTCTGACCCGTTTAACGTCATATCCCAGAAGAACAAAGTTCTGATCTGGAGAAACTGCAAACTTTGTCGCCTTAAACGTCGCCTGTGAAGAAAAAAATTAATTAAATTAAAGCGTGTTCCAACTAAAATACTATTTAAATGTCAAAAGTTTAAACTATATATTTATAGTAAAAGTATTTTTCCTGAGTTTCTAACTGAATATTTTTGAAAGTTTTTCTCACAAACGTTGTGTTTTTGATCAGGAGATCCATCTCGTAATTCAACGTGTTGACTTTGAAAACGTCTCCGTCCCAGCTCCGAAAGACGACTTCTGACGCTACAACAGAGAAAAAAATGTAATAATTTGTAGAAAAAAAACAACCTTTAAGGACTATAAACCATTAGAATAAAAATACATTAACATTATTAGTTAACAGAAACTCAGTTGGTCTCTTATTAAATTATTATTTTTATTG
>NW_013952925.1:55894-65320 GCF_001266775.1 Austrofundulus limnaeus | reverse complement strand
AAACAGTAACTAAAATCAACAAAACAGTAACTAAAATCAACAAAACAGTAACTAAAATCAACAAAACAGCAACTAAAATCAACAAAACGGTAACTAAAATCAACAAAACAGTAACTAAAATCAACAAAACAATAACTAAAATCAACAGTAGTTAAAATCAACAAAACAGTTACTAAAATCAACAGAACAATAACTAAAATCAACAAAACAGTAGCTGAAATCAACAAAACAATGGCTGAAAACAAAAAAACAGTAGCTGAAATCAACAAAACAATAACTAAAATCAACAAAANAATAGCTGAAATCAACAAAACAGTAGCTGAAATCAACAAAACAATAACTAAAATCAACAAAACAGTAGCTAAAATCAACAAAACAGTAACTCAAATCAACAAAACAATAACTAAAATCAACAAAACAGTAGCTAAAATCAACAAAACAGTAACTAAGATCAACGAAACAGTAGCTAAAATAAACAAAATAGTTACTAAAACATAAAATGAGCAGAGCAGTAGTAAAATATAACAGTAGATAGTAGCTACAATTAGCAAAACAATAACTAAAATCAACAAAACAGTAGCTAAAATGAACAAAACAGTAACTTAAATCAACAAAACGGTAACTAAAATCAACAAAACAATAACTAAAATCAACGAAACAGTAGCTAAAATGAACAAAACAGTAACTAAAATCAACAAAACGGTAACTAAAATCAACAAAACAATAACTAAAATCAACAAAACAGTAGCTAAAATGAACAAAACAGTAACTAAAATCAACAAAACGGTAACTAAAATCAACAAAACAGTAACTAAAATCAACAAAACAATAACTAAAATCAACAATACAGTAGCTGAAATCAACAAAACAATAACTAAAATCAACAAAACAGTAGCTAAAATCAACAAAACAGTAGCTAAAATCAACAAAACAGTAGCTAAAATCAACAAAACTGTAGCTAAAATCAACAAAACAGTAACTAAAATCAACAAAACAGTAGCTAAAATAAACAAAACAGTTACTAAAATCAACAAAACAGTAGCTAAAATAAACAAAACAGTTACTAAAACCTAAAATGAGCAGAGCAGTAGTAAAATATAACAGTAGATAGTAGCTACAATTAGCAAAACATCTATTAAAAGCTAAATTTAGCAAGACTGTAGCTAAAAGCTAACATGTGTGGAAGATTAAAAAAAGAATCACTCAAGCAGAATCAGATTGATAAAATTAGCAAAACAACACTAAAAGCTAAAGTTAGCAAGACAGAATCTAAAACCTTAAATTAGTAAAACATCACTTAAAGCTAAAAACTTAATCGTAAATTCATCAAATGTCACTAAAATAAAAGTTAGCAAGACTGCATCTTAACCCTAAATTAGCAAAGCATCACTAAACAAAACAATAATATACCTAAAAACGTAAATTCGTAAAATGTTGCAAAAAGCTAAAATTAGCAAAACTGCAGCTAAAAGCTAAAATCAGCATAACAGTAAAAGAAATTGCTTGCAGAACAGATAACTGCTTAAATTAGCAAACAACATAATGTCCATCTTTAAATGTCTTTTAAAGACTTATCTTTTTGCTTTGGTTTTTAATTTTAGAGCACATGCAGTAGGTCAGTGTTTTATTTTTTATTTTATTTTTTATGTTTTTCCATTCTTCTCTACTTAGCGAAGTGTTTACTTGATTTTATCTGATTGTACTTCTACTCTGTTGTGCAGCACTTTGGTTGCCATTGGCTGTGAAAAGTGCTATACAAAAAGGTTTTGATTGATTGACTGATTGGCTAAAACTGTCAAGACTGAAGTTAAAAGCTAAAATTGTCAAAGCCACAGCTATAAAAGCTTCATTTAGATTTTCAAAGCTGTAAAAATATCAAAATGCTCCACATTCAGTGAGCTCTGAGTCGTTCTCGTTGCTCCTGATTGAAACTTTTCAGGTGATGTTTCTGGTCTCTGCAGGCTCACCTCTTGACAGCAGAACGATGGAAAGTCCGATAAAAGACAGGACCACCACGATGACCAGCAGAGAGATGCCGATCCCCTTCCAGTTCCTGTCCGCTCCGATGTGTCCAACGTCCTACAAGACAGGACGACGTAAAGAGAAAACTTTCACCACCTCAGATAGTCTGACTGTTGTTTTTGTTTTATTTCCTCTCCTGTTTATTATTTACAGATGAGTTTAAAGCTTGTATTTATTTCAGTCTGACCTGATTTAATCAGTTGCTTTACGGTGAGAGACGTGCTCATAAATAATAATAATAAATAAAGCTGTCGGGCCGACAGATCACAAGCTGTTTATTCAAGCAACTGTTTACTTTTTCACTTGTTTGTTTGTTTGTTTACGTCCTGAAGCCCCGTCACATTTACTCCCACGATTCTCCTCAAACCTTTTCAGTGACTTAAATAATTCAAATTTAAATAAATAAAATAACTAATTCTAATAAAAATAAGAAAATTAACTAATTCAAACTTCAAATGAATAAATCCTCTGACACAAAGCGTCAAACAGCTACACCTTTCTGCAGCCTGATCACTGGAGGCATTAAACTCAAATAAGGTTAAATTTAGTGAAATGTTTAAGAAGAAACTTCTGATTCGATCAGTTTAAGTAAAAACAATCAGCACACTGACTGAGCTAAATTAAAGGAAGTTATTTGTTATAAAACAAAACAGCGAGGTCATTCTGAAGTGGAGCAAACGGTGCCATTTGAAGGAGTTCACTCCAGTGCTGACATACTGATGTGTGATTGTTCAACGCAGGTCCTCACCCAATGTAAACAAATCATTCAGCTGGCTCTGATGAAAGCTCGAGTCACATTACTGACCTGAGTGAGGCTGGAGGTACAGGTTGAGATAAACACGWGGTAAAAATAAAATAAAATGCTTAAAGATGAGCTACAGCAGCCTGGCTCACAGAGCGTGGACGCCGCCACCATTTGACATTTGTGTCACATAAGAAGCAGGAGGAGCGCTCTGCTCCAGCAGATATTCAGGACACTGATTATTGAGAGAGGAGCCGAAGAGGAGCCGAAGACTTGTCTGGCTGCATAAAGAGCTTCACGGCTGAAGGCTGTAATCTGAGCAGACAAAGCTCCAGAGACGCAGGATTCATTACTCATCTCACAGACGGGCTCGGCTCCTGCAGGCGGGAAACAGCCGGCCGTGTGGAGATGGCTATCCTTGTTACATGCTAACATGTCCCCCGGGGGTCCGCACACGGCCTCCCAGCGTGCACCGCTGCAGGAGCAGCCTTTAGCTCGGCTTCTGATGGAACCGTACAGTTTGACTGTGGAAATTATTTACTTTTAGCTAGGATGTTGATCATTTAGCCTTTAGCTTGTTTTGGCCTTTAGCATTTAATTAATTTTAGCTATTAGCTACTGTTTTGATACTTTTAGCTAATTTATACCTGTTACTATTTTTAGCTTTTAGTTAGCTTTTCATTACTTTCACTTTTAACTGGAGTTTTGCTGCTTCTCGCTACTCTTTAGCTACTTTAGCCTTTTAGCTAATATTTTGCTTTTACTTATCTTCTTTGCTCTCTCTTTAGCCCTTCATTAATTTTAGCTTTTAGCTACATTTCATCTATTTTTTCTAACATTATTTTCACTTTTTAGCTTTTAGCTAGCCTTTTACGACATTTAGTTTTTAATTAACATTTGCTGCTTTTAGTTRCGCTTTAGCTACTTTTAGCCTTTGCTACATTTGACATTTTAGCTAACACTGCTTCTTACATTTTTTGATACTTTTTTCTTATTGTAGCTACTGTTAATAGTGTTAGCTAGATTTAACATTTTGTTAATACTATATTTAGCCATTCTTTACATTAGCTTTTAATTAGCGTTTTGCTGCTTTTAGCTTCTCTTTAGCTACTTTTAGCTAATATTTAGCTGCTTTTACTTATCTTCTTTGCTTTACCTTCAGCCCTTTATTCCTTTTAGCATTCAGCTATATTTCAGCTATTTTATCTATTTTCCCTTTTTAGCTTTTAGCTAGCCTTTTACTATATTTAGCTTTTAACTAACATTTGCTGTTTTTAGCTACTCCTTAGCTACTTTTAGCCTTTGCTACATTTGACATTTTGGCTAACAACTACTTTTACGTATCTTTTTTGAATTATTTTTCTTATTACTTGTAGCTACTGTTGATACTGTTAGCTTGTTTTAACCTTTTGCTAATTACACCTTTTATTTAGCCATTCATAGCTTTTAAATAGCATTTTGCTGTTTTCAGCTACTCTTAAGCTACTTTTAGCATTTTATTATTTTGACATTTAGCTATTTTTCCCTCACATCGTTTACTACCTGTAGCCTTTAGCTCTGTTTTAGCTACTTTTAGGTAACTGTTCCCCTTGTTTAGCTTCTAGTTTTTCAGATTTGTTGTTTAGTGTTTGGATTTTAGCTCATGTTCTTTCATGTTCTTTCTGTTCTGGCTTCTTCGGCTCATCTCAGCCCGGTCCTTCGGCTGTCAGTGTGGGTTTTTATTTCTCGTCACACATCAACTCGTCCTCTGGGGGACGGCGTGTGGACTCCCAGCATGCACTGCTGCGGGTCACGGAGGGAGCCTTTTGTTTGGTTTCTGTTCCTGCTGATTGGTCCTTTGTTCGGCTGATTGGACCGCTCTGGTTTATAATTCTACGGTTCTGGTCCGACCCGGTGGGACTGAACGAGTTCTTCGTGAAAGTGTCTCCTGCCAACAAAAGAAGCAGCGTCTGATTTGAAGCGAGCTCCCAGGAGACGGTTCTGTAGCTGATTAACCCGACCACTGGGCCCGGGCCGACCCGAAACAGCCGAAGGATGTTTTACATGAAGACGTTTAAAGTATTAAAATAATTAATCAGGCTGAGTTCTGACAGAGGGCGCATCACAGACTGGCTAAACCCAAACGGGCTTCTTTCCTCTGAACAGATGGCAGATTTTACTTCAGCAGGCTCTGAGTCCTCAGAGTCCAGACCTGTTGATCCCTCTCTCGGGTCTGGAACGGTTCTAATGAACCAGCAGGTTTCCACAAGTCTAGACGGGTCTGCAGGGACCCAGTCTGAAAACTCTGCAGTGATTTACTTGAAACAGGAAAGTCACAGTTTGTATTCAGGCACCAGAATCWGTTTCTCTGAATCCTCATGTTTTTATGTTTCAGGTGTTTTTAAGTTTAAATTATTTAATTTAAAATAATTTTAAAGAAATAAACCAGATTTAAGGATCGTCTAATTGCAAAAACAGGCTCTAATATTCAGTAGTGGACGTGGTTCTGCTAATCAGCTAATGGCTAATAGTGAAGCTAACTTTTCGTTTCCCAGATTAGCTTTTTTGTCAACATTGAAAACTGTTAGCGGACCAGTTAGCTTCCATTAAATTAGAATTTACCAAATTTAAGTCCACTAATAGCTAACTAGCTAAAAACAGGTTTATCAGTCCCACCTGTCCTGTTTGAAGTTAGTTAGCTTAATTAGTAGTGGTGGGCACTAGTCCCCTAAAACGCAAATGCGCTAATTGCGGACCTAAGTTTCTCTTTTGTGCTTTAGCGGTTTTACTAATTTCTTCAAATGATGTGCAGATTTGCGCTTTCTAAATTTAGAATTGAGTAGAGCTAATCGCAAAATAATGTTACAAACCAAATCGTCAATATTGTCTAAAGAAAAAGGAAAGAGCCGTCTAAACCCACAATGGCTGTGTCCAAAACGCCAGGCTGGGTCCTCCGAAGGTCGAATTTGTCGGCCGCATACGTCACAGCGCCGCAACGAAGGACGTCCAAAACCGAAGACTCCTCCGATGTGGCCGACAAATACGTCCTTCTTTTTCCCCGAATCGAAGGACAGGTCCGATGGATCCTTCCCGGCCCAGCGTATCCCATAATGCTTTGCGGCCCGACCGGAGATTTTTTTAAGCTAGTAATGGCGGACGAAGCGAGAGAAAAGAACATATTTTAAATAAAAATGTGGTGAAATAAAAATTTTTTAAAAATTAGCGGTTGTAATTCTAATACTTTTATCATTTGTATGGACATGTTTTTACATATTATTTTTTCGTCATAAAAAACGCGAAATAAACATGAACCTACAGCGGGTCAAATGATACCTTTAAATTAATTTTATAGTTTTGTGATATTAATAATGCTAATGTATTGATATTTTTCTAGTTTTGATTTAAGTTTGCTTGTTTAGCGTCGTCACAGTTGCTAGGTGACATGACGTACGCCGGGGTAAGGAGGGGAGGCTAGACCGTCCAAATTCACAGCCTCTTTTTTTCCGGTCTTCCCGGTCTACCAAGGACCCGGCCCSCCGCGACCGGATAGTCTGGGTCCTTCGGAGGACCCGGCCTGTCGTTTTGGACCCAGCCTATGTTCTGTAGCATTATAGATCATTAAAGTTTCATCATCTTTTTCTCGAACACTGGAGAGGAAAGCCATCTCTAGATAACACAATGGAGCTCCACTGTGTGGAAACAGCGCCCCCTCAGGCAGGGATGTGCTCACACAGAGCTTTATACTCTGACTCTCCTTCTTCGTGATGATTTTCATTTAGTAGAGAGTTCCCACAATTCTTTGCGTGACAGGAAGCAGTTGGAGCTGAGTGACAAACATGATCCGGCCATTAATATTGTTGTTTGTATACTTATATGAGCTTTGGGTGGATAGAGGGAGGAATTATAATTTATGAACCACATCTTCACCAACCCACTGTCTCACGTGGTATTGAAGCTCACACGAAACTGTTTAAATTCACGCTCTTATTTTGAAAAGAACAGGTTCCTGTTCGTCCTGATGCCTACCCAGAATGCATCGCTTCAGTTTTAAAATAAACAGTTGAAAATTACTAATATATCTGCATGTTTTCTTACCGAAGCTCTATCATAAACATAAGAAAATGACCAAGAAGCAGCAGAACTAGCAATCCACAASTAKTTTTTATTAACATCATGAATCAAAAGTCTGTTTCAACAAATCACCTCCCCAAACTGCAACGACGTCTTCCAATCTGTGAATGGAAATTATCATTTCACTAGTTGCTATTATTGTGCTGCTGACATGTCTTATGTTGTCACTGGAAATGTTTTCTGGTGAGCAGAGAAACATTTGTGCTTTATGATTAGCTTCTGCTAAGCTTTTTTGAGCATATGTACTTTTGAACKTATGGACCTAAATAAATTTACTAACGCTTTAGAAATTGCGCAACTAAATTTTGAATTAGCACTGTCCACCACTGTTAGTTAGCAGATAAGTTCCTACTGGTTAGCACGTAGCTGTCCTCTACTTTTTTTCACATTTAGCATTAGCAAATCTATATTTTACTTAGCAGATAATCAATTTCTTAGTTAGCAATAAGCTGTTAGTGTTAAYTTTCATTTTTTCATTTTTTTATGTTTAGCAGATTAGCATCMGTGTAGCTGCACTTTTAGATAGSGAATGTGTTCYCTACTGCTTGGCAAGTAGCTRTCTGCCATTTRTTTTAAACATWTTTAGCGGTTTAGCATTGGGGAGATGCTTGGATAAAAAAAATAGCTGTTTGTGTTAGCTCTCACTTTTTTATGTTYAGCAGATTAGCATTAGTCAAGCTTTATTTTTTATTAATGGATATCAAGTTCCTTCCTGGTTAGCGATTAGCTGTCTGCTAATTATTATTATTTTTACATGTTTAGCATTAGTGAAACTATCTTTAGTAAAAATATTTTGAGCCTGTGCCCGTCACTGTTTACGCCGTTAGGAGGCAACAGGTCCAGGAGGGAAACCTGGACCTCCAGGTCCTCCTGACTGAACCCAGACCATCGGGAATCATCTTGGACCTGGTTCTTTGAGTCCTGCTCCATACCTGGTGACCAGGTGAGGGTTGTAACAGATACGTATCAGGTGTATATTTCACAACCTGAATGTTGTTTCCTGTCACATTTAAACATTTGATACAAACTGCAGCCGTTATAAAATGAAGTGACCTTGTTTTAATCCTGTGAATTCTCCTCATTAATCCTGCAGGTGGATCAAACGATATCTGTCCTGAAAATGACGAGGAAACCACCGTTCAGAGTTTCTTTTTAATTAAAAATCTCGTTTGAACGAGAAGGATCTGCTGATAGCATCACTACCTTTTTTTATTCCTGACCTCAATTTGGCTCGGCTCACCTCCGCAGATGAGTCTGAAGGAAAACTCACTTTGTTAGAACCCGTCAGATTAATTTATTAAATGTGCCGCAGAGTTTTCCTTCCCTRCTGCGCTGAGTCGTTCACGACGGAGCCTGGAGACGGTTTTAAAACAATCAGAACTTTTCTGGACTTCCTGTTTGTGGAAAAACATCAAACATAAACAAACTCACATTAGAAAACTTCAAAATAAAAGCATAAATCTAAGTTCAGCTGTGTGTTTCTGTGCATTTTAAACACAAACATGCTCCAGAGAGAAGCAGCAGAGACKTGTGACCWAATTTAACTRCAAAAAATAATAATTTAAAAACCCACAGAAGCTCCTGAGGACGATAAGGATAAAACTGAAATCACAAGAAACCCACATCCTCTCCGCTGTGGAGGATTCGTCTCCGCTGCAGTAAAATCTGCTGATTTAAAGGAAACTATGAATATAAGTTATTTTATTCCTCACAGAGAAGTTAAGCTTTTGCTGCAGTTATCAAATCTTTTCCCAGGCTGTCAAAACGATACAATATCTTCGTCTTTTCTAAAAGCTTTGAGCCTGATTTCTGTAAAAGTGGTTATAATTTATAAAACCCGCCTCTCACACAGTCTTTTATTCTGAAGCTCAGTCCTGCAGGGCTTCCTGCTGAGCCACCAGCAGCGCTCCGACCCCGGAGGGGTTTAGCTGCCATCTTCACTCATCTTTCATTAAAGAAGAGTCTTTATTCATGGATTTCTCCTCTTTAATGAACGTTATTCTGACTGAAAAACAAACCTGGAGGATTATTAACCTGTTTATTTAATCTTTTAACAAATTAAAAATATGAGTGCGTATAAATATATAACAGGTGCTGTGTAGATCAGTGTGTGTGACACAGCTGGAGAAGTCACTTGAAAGGAAACAGAGAAAAGTCTGAAGTCTAAAAAGTCTAGATTAAGTCAGAAACTTGGTGAGAAGATAGTAGAACAGTGTGGGCGGAGCTTAAAGACTAAATCTTGTGCAGAACCACAAATGTAGCTCTGTAAACTGTGTAAATCAAAGTAACCATCCATCCATCATCCATCCATCCATCATCCATCCATCCATCATCCGTCATCCATCCATCATCCGTCATTCATCCATCATCCATCCATCCATCATCCATCCATCCATCATCCGTCATCCATCCATCATCCGTCATTCATCCATCATCCATCCATCCATCATCCATCCATCCATCATCCGTCATCCATCCATCATCCATCCATCATCCATCATCCATCCATCCATCATCCATCCATCCATCATCCGTCATCCATCCATCATCCA
>NW_013952925.1:53280-54794 GCF_001266775.1 Austrofundulus limnaeus | reverse complement strand
ATCATCCATCAATCATCTATCATCCATCCATCCATCATCCATCATTCATCCATCATCCATCAATCATCTATCCATCCATCAATCATCCATCAATCATCTATCATCCATCCATCCATCATCCATCCATCTTTCATCCATCATCCTTCCATCATCTGTCCTTCATCCATCCATTCATCAATCATCTATCCATCCATCAATCATCCATCCATCATCCATCATCCGTCATTCATCCATCCATCCATCATCCATCCATCCATCCATCCATTCTTCATCCATCCATCCATTCTTCATCCATCCATCCTTCAATCATCTATCCATCCATCAATCATCCAACCATCATCCATCCATCCATCCATCCATCCATCCATCTATCTATCTATCCATCCTTCCATCTGTCAGTCCATCATGTTTGATCAGATATTAGAGGGTGAGCGTGTCATAAAATAAATAAAAAATAAAGCTCTATAATAGTAAAACCTGAATTAACCGTAGCACCTACAATGACAAATCCTGCCATTGAAAAACCTGGTCCCTGAACACTCAGAAACTTTTTTCTGTTTCTTTTTTGTATGTTGTTTAAGTCATTTGAAGATTGTTTTTGATTGAATTTATTTATTTGAGAAAAATGGCCAGATATAAGACTTTTTCTTATTCTGCTGCCTTTCATTTCATTTATGATTGGTATTTTGTTGTATATTGAATTTATGTTGTTTTATAAAGAAATGAATATACGTAAAAAATATTAATATTAATAAAAATGTATGTTTCTTTGAGTTTTGTTAATTTATAGTTTAGCTTTGATGTCAGAGCACACTTTTATAAATAACATACGTATATAAAACCAGTGTTTCTGTGTGGACAGGGCTGSTCCTCTGTGTGCTCTCACACCATCAGGCATCAGGAGAACCCTGCTGCAGGAAAATAGAGAAATATCCTCTGTAATCCGGTGGGGGAGTCTCTGCTTGGACAGAAGCTCACAGCTTTGCCTCTGGCTGGATCTGCAGCACCCTCATACAGCTGATCACACAATGCTAACTTCTGAGTGTGGGCCATGTAAATACACAGTGAAACATGAAAGAAACAGAGACTGAAGCCTCCTCTGCTCCTCAGAGGCAGGAGGAGGTGGACAAAAACCTGAGCTCAGCAGTGATGGAGCTGTAGTCCAAAGTGAAAACTTCAGGAAAATACGCTTCATTCTGTCGCCTCTTGTTCATTCAGCAACCAGGAGAGGAAAAAAACAACAAGTACAACTAGGAAAACCATTGAATTATTATTATTTACTGCAAAATGAGTAGTTTTGCAGGACTTTTCTGAAATTTGCTGAAGTTGRACTGAAAGCCTCAAAAGCTCGTCACCATACAGTTTCATTTCTCCATAAACTGAACTAGTTTCTCCATACAGGAGGCGTCTTGAAGCTGTCATTGACAACAAAGGCTTTTGTACAAAGTATCAGATAAATTTCAGTAAGTGTGTTCAATACTTTTCCCCTGTGCCATTCCACATTATTACAAATA
>NW_013952925.1:50807-52334 GCF_001266775.1 Austrofundulus limnaeus | reverse complement strand
GTCATGAGCACCTCTAGTGATATATTTACTGAGAAAAATGGTGACGTGTTCAATACTTATTTTACCCTTATGTTGAAAAGTACCAAAATATACATAAGCTAAATTAGAAAAATGTGGACAAAATCTAAAAGTTTGTGAAGTAAAGAATAAMCCAAATTGCTAGTGAAAAGTTAAAAGTAGTGTTGCTTCAAAAGTAGCAAAATGCTAACTGAAAGCTCAAATTACGAGCATGCTAACATAAACATAGAAAATCAAATCATTTATTTAACTATTTATTATTAGCTAGCTATTTTACAACTTTTAACTAGCTTTTTACTTCTTTTAGTTGGCCTTTAGCTACTTCTAGCTGATCTTTTACTACTTCTAGCTAGTATTTTGCTACTTATAGCTAAATTTTTGCTAACTATAGCTAGCCTTTAGCTACTTCTAGCTGATCTTTTACTACTTCTAGCTAGTATTTTTCTACTTATAGCTAACCTTTTGCTAACTATAGCTAGCCTTTTGCTACTTATGGCTGATCTTTTACTACTTCTAGTTAGACTTGTGCTACTTATTGCTAGCTAGCTATTTTATGACTTTTAACTAAGTTTTTAGTATTTTTAGCTGGCCTTTAGCTACTTCTAGCTAGCCTTTTGCTACTTATGGCAAGCTTTTTACTTTACTATTTCTAGCTAGCAATGACGGTGATAGGATTTGAATTAGCGTTAATTTTAGTAAAATAAGAAGTACCAGAATTAGCAGTAGCAGAACTAGCGATAGCAGATGTAGTTTTAGCTTTGTTATGATTAGCATTAGCAGAAGTAGCGTTAGTATATAAAAAAAATAAGCAGAAGTAATAATCGCAGTAGCTGAATCAAAATGACAGCAGTCTTAGCTTTATTATTTATTGTTATTATTTATTAATTATTTGTTAATTAGCATTAAGAGTTTTATCAATATTAGCAGTAGCAGAAGTAGCATCAGTAAGAGTATTTGTAGCTTTAGCAGTTGTAGTTTTAACAGAAGTTTACTGCAGTAATTTCAAATAAAAGTATTGTGCCTAAAAAAGTTTCTGATAATCCATGAATACATTTTTCTTTAGTTCCACTGAAGCATCAGGAGCAGCTGTTTAACTTTCCATGAGCTGAATAAATCAAATAAAACTGATGTGAAATATTATTTCTGCTGCAGCGTTGGGAACATTTTTAACCCTAACATTTTAACACAGAACAACTTTAATGTCTCTGAACCAGCCCTWACCTTCCTGCTGAAATATTGTTCCCAGAGGGGTTTATGTGCTAAAGCATAAAGCCCCTCTGACATATACATTACACTGCTTTAACTCATTTTAAGAGCTCTTTGTCTCCAAGTTTAAATCTAACTTGGCATCCGTTGGGTCAGTTAAATCATTTCTGCTTCATTCAGACGTCTCAGAGGAACAAACTCACGTGTCTTTTCAAATGCAAGGCTACCAGGAGAACACAGTTTAAATTATGGAGAGATATGCTTAAATAAATAAATAAATAAATAAATAAATAAAAATCAATG
>NW_013952925.1:49790-50458 GCF_001266775.1 Austrofundulus limnaeus | reverse complement strand
ATCAATGACCGTGCAATATTAAAGCTGGCGAACCCATGCTGTAGAAATAATCTGCTCTAAATTGGGACGGCGGGAAATAATATGTGGTTTAATGGATAATGGGTCTGAAAAAGTGTGATAATTTTTTATACATTTTGTTGTTGAATAACAGTGACAACAATCTACCAACAGCTAGCAGCTGTTTTCTACAGCAATCAACAGCAATATTTGACAAAATGGTCGACATTTCAAAGTGTAAACATTCAAAAAGTAAAAAAACGAAAACAAAATCTGCATTGATAAAGATGAAGCTAAACTTATTCTACTACTAATGTTAACAATACTTCTGCTAACTTTACTAATGCTCCTAATACTACTGCTAATGCTTAAAACATTACTGCTGCTAACACTAGTACTACTGCTAATTTTACTAATGCTACTGCTGCTAATGCTAATACATCTGCTAACACTAGTACTGCTAATGCTACTACTGCTAATGTTTAAAATATTACTGCTGCTAACACTAGTACTACTGCTAATTTTACTTGTGCTACTGCTGCTAATGCTAATAAAGCTGCTAACACTAGTACTGCTAATGCACCTACAGCTAATGTTTAAAATTTTACTGCTGCTAACATTAGTACTGCTAATGCTACTACTGCTAATGTTTAAAATTTTACTGCTGCTAA
>NW_013952925.1:46194-48691 GCF_001266775.1 Austrofundulus limnaeus | reverse complement strand
GCTAATGTTTAAAATTTTACTGCTGCTAACATTAGTACTGCTAATGCTACTACTGCTAATGTTTAAAATTTTACTGCTGCTAATATTAGTACTGCTAATGCTACTACTGCTAATGTTTAAAATATTATCGCTGCTAACACTTGTACTACTGCTAATTTTACTAATGCTACTGCTGCTAATGCTAATATTGCTGCTAACACCAGTACTGCTAATGCTACTACTGCTAATGTTTAAAATATTATTGCTGCTAACGCTTGTACTACTGCTAATTTTACTAATGCTACTGCTGCTAATGCTAATATTGCTGCTAACACCAGTACTGCTAATACTATTATTGATAATACTGCTAATGTTTCAAATATTACTGTTGCTAACATTAGTACTGCTAATGCTACTACTGCTAATGTTTAAAATTTTACTGCTGCTAACACTAGTACTACCGCTAATTTTACTAATACTACTGCTGCTAATGCTAATACAGCAACTAGCACTAGTACTGCTAATGCTACTACTGCTAATGTTTGAAATATTATTGCTGCTAACTCTTGTACTACTGCTAATTTTACTAATGCTACTGCTGCTAATGCTAATACTGCTGCTAACACCAGTACTGCTAATACTATTATTGATAATACTGCTAATGCTACTACTGCTAATGTTTAAAATATTACTACTGCTAACACTAGTACTGCTAATACTACCACTTATGCTAATACTAGTACTGCTTGTAGTATTATTGATAATACTGCTAATGCAACTGTGACTACTGTTAAAACTGTTTGCAACTGCGGTATGTTTATGACAGTTTAACAGAGGCAGAAATGCGGAACAGAAAGTAAGCCTCAGACAWACAGCTGTTGTTTAAAAAGTGACACATTTGGACCTCCATTTAAATCTGATAAACAACCCGTCTTTTTGAACAAACAGTTTAACTTTGACCCAAAACATTTAAATCCAAAACAAGAACAATCAAATAAATGTTTGGTAATGAAGTCTGGAGCCCTGAGGCTCGGCTGTAACAGCTGATCAGAACCTGAAGGAGGTCGGTTCCGACACAGAAGCTGTTTTTCGTGTGAATGCAGCTCCAAGCTGTCGGCCAGCAGCTGAAGCCCATATTGGGTTTTTCAGCACCGGTGCCATCACAGTGATCTATGACAGATCTGCAGGAACAGATGGACTCCACTACATCGTTAGTACCCACAATCCACCTGGGTGTCTGAGGCGCCGCTTTCCCATGCAGCTCACCTCATGAATATTCAGGAGTCTCTCCGACAGTTTCCTGAAAGCCAAGGCCAAAGTTTACCTCAGCATATGTGGGCAGATATAGATTAAATCATCGTCTGTCAGCAGATATTTTCAACTAAATGATGGTGAAGTCAGCTCTGTGCAGTCTGCATTTCAACGTGTGTCTGTTAGCAAAATATCTCCTGAACCAGGGTGGTACTTTAATAAAACATTCTGATGAACACCGGCGCTAACTAGAAAACACAAATGAATGATACTACTACAAGTACTGCTAACACTAGTACTGACACTCCTACTACTGCTAATGCTAATAATACTACATCTGTTAATGCTAATAATACTAATGCTAACACTGCTATTGCTGCTGCTACTATTACTACTACTAATACTACTACCACTTCTAATGGTAATACTTATGCTAACGCTATTACTAATGTTAAAACAACTACTATTACTATTACTACTCAAAATAATATTATTAATTCTGCTGCTAATACTATCACTGTTAATCCTACTAATACTATTATCACTGCTAATGATAATACTACTACTTCTGCTAACGCTAATACTACTAATGCTAAAACTGTTATTGCAGCTGCTACTACTTACTACTATTACTAATGCTAAGCTTAAGCTAAAACTAATACTACAATGCAAAATTAAACTAAAGCTAATACTACTACGCTAAACTAAAGCTAAAGCTAATACTACTGTGCTAAACTAAAACTGATACTACTATGCTAAGCTAAAGCTAATACTACTACTACTATGCTAAACTAAAGCTAATACTACAATGCTAAACTTAAGCTAAAGCTAATAGTACTATGCTAAACTAAAGCTAATACTACTATGCTAAACTTAAACTAAAGCTAATATTACTATGCTAAACTAAAGCTAATACTACTATGCTAAACTAAAGCTAAAGCTAATACTACAATACTAAACTTAAACTAAAGCTAATACTACTATGCTAAACTTAAACTAAAGCTAATACTACTATGCTAAACTAAAGCTAAAGCAAATACTATGCTAAACTAAAGCTAAAGCTAATACTACTATGCTAAACTTAAACTAAAGCTAATAATACTATGCTAAACTTAAACTAAAGCTAATACTACTATGCTAAACTTAAGCTAAAGCTAATACTATTATGCTAAATGAAAGCTAAAGCTAATACTACAATGCTAAACTTAAACTAAAGCTAATACTACAATGCTAAACGTAAACTAAAGCTAATACTACTATGCTAAAC
>NW_013952925.1:44741-45744 GCF_001266775.1 Austrofundulus limnaeus | reverse complement strand
GTGTGTGTGTGTGTGTCTGTGCGTGCGTGCGTGCGTGCGTGCGTGTGTGCGTGTGTTTGCAGTTGCACGTTTTAATCTGCACTGCTGATTGCTTTCTGCTGGCGTTGGCTGACAGCCCTGCAGAGCCTAATCACAGGGCCGGAGTTTTATGTCACTGCTGCCCAAACACAATCAAGCGGACAGATTATGCTAATGAGCCTCTGAACACAGATCTAACCCGAGTCCCAGGCAAAGGTGTCTGACAGACGATTCCTTCTCACCTCCACCTCCTTCCTAATGTATGCTGTGACACGATGAAATGCTCCTTAGTGATGCCACACAGCAGGAAAACTACGATTAAATGCCTTCAGTTTGGTTTAGCTGACGATTCATCAACCAGCTGAGGTTTAAAACAAAAACTACTGATTTATTTTTAGCTCACTCATCCAGCATTCACTTTTAAAGTTTTTTAAAGACTACTGTCAGGTTTAAAACAAACTAGGCACTAGGAAAACTAGGATTAAAAACTTCTTTGCCGCTTTCTAGCTAGTTTTTTGGCTATTTCTAGGTATTAACAATCCTTTTGCTACTTATGGCTAGCGTTTATTTAATTCTAGCTAGCATTTTGCTACATGTGGCTAATGTTTTTCTTTTTCTTGTTAGCCTTTTGCCACTTAAAGCTAGCCTTTACCTAATTCTTTTTAGCCTTTTGCTACTTAAAGCTAGCCTTTATTTAATTCTAGTTAGCCTTTTGCTACTTAAAGCTAGCCTTTACTTAATTCTAGTTAGCCTTTTTCTACTTAAAGCTAGCCTTTACTTGATTCTAGTTAGCCTTTTGCTACTTGAAGCTAGCGTTTACTTAATTCTAGTTAGCCTTTTGCTACTTAAAGCTACCCTTTACTTAATTCTAGTTAGCCTTTTTCTACTTAAAGCTAGCATTTACTTAATTCTAGTTAGCCTTTTTCTACTTAAAGCTAGCATTTACTTAATTCTAGTTAGCCTTTTTCTACTTAAAGCTAGCATT
>NW_013952925.1:37475-44134 GCF_001266775.1 Austrofundulus limnaeus | reverse complement strand
AGCCTTTACTTAATTCTAGTTAGCCTTTTGCTACTTAAAGCTAGCCTTTACTTAAATCTAGTTAGCCTTTTGCTACTTAAAGCTAGCCTTTACTTGATTCTAGTTAGTCTTTTGCTACTTAAAGCTAGCCATTACTTAATTCTAGTTAGCCTTTTGCTACTTAAAGCTAGCATTTACTTAATTCTAGTTAGCCTTTTGCTACTTAAACGTAGCCTTTACTTAATTCTAGTTAGCCTTTTGCTACTTAAAGCTAGCCTTTACTTAATTATCATTAGCATTTTGCTACTTAAAGCTAACATCTTTCTATTTATGGCTAATGTTTGCCATTTCTAGCTATTCTTTTGCTACTCAAGACTAGCATTTTTGCTTCTTCTGGCTAGTTTTTTTGCTACTTCTAGCTAAACCTTTGACTGGCTCGCCTTGTGCTACTTAAAACTTCTAACTAACTACCCTTTAGCTACTAGTAGCTAGCCTTTTACTACTTTTAGCTGGCCCTTAGCTACTTCAAACTAGTCTTTCGCTACTTCTAGCTAGCTCTTAGCTACTTCTAGACAGCATTTTGATACTTATGGCTATCCTTGGGCTACGTGAGACTTCTAACTACACTTTAGCTACTTGTAGCTAGCCTTTTATTACTTCCAGTTAGCCTTTAATTATGAATAACTTCTAGCTAGCCATTAGCAATTCCTAGAACCCAGTGAAATTAAGAGATAGACAAGGTCTCTAAGCTGAGCTGAAGCTAATGGATGTACACTCAGATTATCTTTTAAGTCTTATTAATGTAAATTTATAAAACAAAAATCCTTTTAATTTGTAAAAGACAGAGGACTTGATTGATTTCACTTCTGGAACAAGTTTAAAATGTGCACCTTGTCTTCTGCTCTTTTATTTTTATTGCATTAGTTCTTGACTGAATTTTCCTTTTTCCCTCTCGGTGGTGAACTTTGTATCTCAAAGCCCGGTCCAAATTAGTATCCAGGTAGTGTTCTGAGGCAGAGGAGGACACGGACCTTGAGGAGCGAGTGCTCATTAGCTACATGAAGGAAAGAGGAGGGACAGTCCATCGGCAGCACTTCAACAACTCGCCTGCAGCTCTCAGCCAACACAACATTCAGCTCTGAGATGAATAATAGATCCTCACATCAAACAGAAACTCTCTCTGCAGTAAAATACTCAGGGCTTCAGTCCAACAGGAAGACACGGCGCAGACCCAACACACATTCATTAAAAAAGCTTTTTGGTCTCTTTAACCTCAGCGTTGTTCAGACTACAGGACTAAAAGTGTTGGTCAGACTCAAAGATGAAACCTCTGACTGAAGAACAGATAAAATAATTACTTTACACCAGGAGTCTGACATCAGACAGGTCGCAAATTCATATTAAAATGAACAGAAGTATTAGGAGTAGCAATATTAGCAATAGCAGTATTAGCAGCAGTTTCAGTAGCAATATTAATATACATCAAACTTGTATAGTGCAGGATACTCAAAGACTCTTACCCATTCATTCACCCGTTCACACAATGATGCTAAGCTACACTGACAGAGGCGGGGCTACTGTGCACCGGCACCACCAGCAAGGTGGGTGAAGTGTCCTGCCCAATGACACAACAATGGAGATGGGTGGAATGGGGTATCGAACCAACAACCCACCGGTTACAGGACGACTCCTGACTGCGGAACCACTCTGACACAGTTGTGCTGAATTAGAACCAGTATTAGCATTATTAGCAGTAGTAGCAGTATTAGCAGCAACAATATTTGCAACAGTAAGATTTGCAGTTGTAGTATTATTAGCATTAGCAGTAGTATTATCAGCAGTAGTGGCAGTAGTAGCATTAGTGTTATAAGCAGCAGAATTAGCATTAGTGTTGATAGCAGTAGCATTGGCGTAATTAGCATTATTAGTATTAGCAGCAGTAGCATTAGCAGTAGTAGAAGTATTAGCAGTGGAAGCATTGGTATTATTAGCATTAGTGTTATTAGCAGCAGTATTAGCATTAGCTTTATTAGCAGCAGTACTTTTTTTTAGCAGCAGTAGCATTAGCAGTAGTAAAAGTATTAGCAGCAGTATTGGCAGTGGCAGTATTGGTATTGTTAGCATTAGTATTACGATCGGTACTAAAAGTATTAGCAGCGGTACTAGCAGTGACAGTATTGGTATTAGCATTAGTGTTATTAGCAGTAGTAAAAGTATTAGCAGCAGTATTAGCAGTGACAGTATTGGTATTAGCATTANGGTATTAGCATTAGTGTTATTAGCAGTAGTAAAAGTATTAGCAGCAGTATTAGCAGTGACAGTATTGGTATTAGCATTAGTGTTATTAGCAGTAGCATTTGCATTAGCATTATTAGCAGCAGTAGCATTAGCAGTAGTAAAAGTACTAGCAGCAGTATTAGCAGTGACAGTATTCGTATTAGCATTAGCATTATTAGCAGCAATATTGGTATTAGCAGCAGTAGCATTAGCAGTAGTAAAAGTACTAGCAGCAGTATTAGCAGTGACAGTATTGGTATTAGCATTAGCATTATTAGCAGCAGTATTAGTATTAGCAGCAGTAGCTTTAGCAGTAGTAAAAGTATTAGCAGCGGCAGTATTGGTATTAGCATTGGTGTTATTAGCAGTAGTAAAAGTATTAGCAGTGGTATTAGCRGTAACATTAGTGTTATTAGCAGCAGTATTAGTATTAGCAGCAGTAGCATTAGCATCAGCAGTAGTAAATGTATTAGCAGCCATATTAGCAGTGGCAGTATTAGTATTAGCATTGGTGTTATTAGCAGTAGTAAAAGTATTAGCAGCGGTATTAGCAGTGACATTACTGGTTTTAGCATTAGTGTTATTAGCACCAGTAGCATTAGCATTAGCAGTAGTAAATGTATTAGCAGCCATATTAGCAGTGACAGTATTAGTATTAGCATTAGCGATAATAGCACTATTTTGCTGAAGTAGATTACAGAAATCATTGTTTTTGGAGAATTTAAAGAAATATCAAAGTATGTAGATTTATTTTAAGATAAATGGTTTTAAGTTAAAAAACATTTTATTAAAAGGATAAAAGTTGCAACAAAAATTACTGCACACCTTTCCTAAATGGGCTAAAGCTAATGTTGAAGTAAAGCTAATTTGATGCTAAAACACAGAGTGCTGAAGAATCAGCTTCACGCCGTCAGTTATAATCTGGATATTTGAGTATTTTAGCTCTTCTRTTTGTCTGAACTGTGTTTATTTTCTGTTTGTTGGTATCTGACTGTCTGGAACTGTGTTTTCCTCTCCTGATCTGCTGCACCGACTCTTCACAGTAACCTTTTGCTCGTTGGACTCCATGTTTGCTTTGGCTCGGTCTGGCTTCACCCAGCAGCAAACAGAACCGCCGGCCCGTCCTTTGCGTCRGAGCTGGACCGGGTGTTTGGACGGGGCTGCTGGGATTTAATCAGAGCAAACAATAAGCTGAGAGGAGCTCAGAGCTGACAGATGACGCAGAGCGCCGGTTTCATGTCAACGACGGTGGTTTGACTTCACACGGCTCCGTCTGATCCAACGAGCTGCTTAACGAGGATTAAAGGACAAAAACTCCTCAAACAAGACGACGAGCAGAACTCAGAAATTAATCTACTGATCAGTCGTTCTCATGGTTTACAGCAGCTCCTTTTAAAAAACTAATTATCAGAAAATACAACTGCTGAGTCAGCAAAAATCAGCTGAAATTCAATCAGAGCTGCAGCCATGAGAGCGGCTAAATTCAAGCAGCTTTAATTTTTCCTTTAAGAGGATATTTGCATCCGGAGCGTCTTCTGATTAAAGGTTTGAGACGTTAAATGTAAGCGCAGCAGAGTTTGTGGGTTCAGCAGGAAGTGGCCGACGGCGACCAGAGGAAAAACAAATTTCCATAGATATGAGCCGAAGCCCCGCTGGAGCGGCTGATATTTCACACAGCGTTTCTTTACCCATTTGATTTTTGATAAGGTTGGACACGGCGCCCATAAACGGGCCGTTTTCAGCCACGCGTTCAATTATCAGCTGCAGCCGAAAAATAAACACTTCAGCTGAAAAAAAAAACAGGATGGAGGAAAAAAAACTATCCTGGTTTMAGGATCAGAGAGATTCTGGATCAGTTCTCTGCAGGAGACAGTTTTAATCATCAAACTGCTGAAGACGTTTGTTAGCAAAATATCCAAAGAGCCGGACTGATTTTAATGAATGACTTGAATGATTCAAGATGGCCGCCACAGTTACTCGAGCTTTTTTAACGCAAAAATGGCTAAAATTCCTGCAAGAACTTTGTTCTTTAAAAACCTGCTTGTGTTTTATACTTTTAGCCATTTTTAGTATTTTCACTTCAGCTAGCCTTTAGCTTCTTGTTGATTTTACTATCCTTTTTGTCACTTTTAGCTACTATTGAGTGGCTTTGCTTTGAGCTACACTTTTGATTGTTTTAGGGKTTTTTTTTCTCTACAGAAGACCGGTTGTTTTGTTTTTATCAGCCACTGTTAGCTAACTGCCATCTTTAGCTATTAGCTAAATGTTTTGCTATATTTAGCTTCAACCTGGTCATTTAGCTTTTACGTTTTTAGAAACTTTAGCTAACATTTTGTACTCTTGTGTTTAGTTAGTCATGTCTTATGTAGCATTTTGAGATTAGCTTTTTGTTAGCCTGCTACTTTTAGCTTTTAGCTACACTTTTGATAGTTTTAGGGGTTTTTTTCTCTACAGAAGTCCGGTTGTTTTGTTTTTATTGTTAGCCACTGTTAGCCAACATCCATCTTTAGCTATTGGCTGTTTTGCTATATTTAGCTTGAACCTAGTCGTTTAGCTTTTACTTTTTTAGAAACTTTAGCTAACATTTTGTACTTGTGTTTAGTTAGTGATGTCTTATGTAGCATTTTGAGATTAGCTTTTTGTTAGCCTGCTACTTTTAGCTTTTAGCTACACTTTTGATAGTTTTAGATTTAAGTTGTTTTTTTACTCYAAATAATAGAAGTTCAGTTGCTTGTTAAGTTTTGCCACTTTTTACTAACTTCTTGCCGTCTTTAGCTACTAGCCAGACATTTAGCTATATTTAGCTTCTTAAAGATAAAACTTTTTGACACCACAGTGGGTAAATAACCTGGACTTCAAAATTTTTTAGCTTTTACGTAGTTACTTTTAGCTAACATTTACATTGGACCTTTAGTTAAGTTGGTACTTTTATTTACTTTTATATATTTACTTGGTTTTTTTTCTACAGACTTATAGATGATTTGTTATTTTTATCACTTTAAGCTAGCCTTTTGCTAATAGCCAAATGTTTGCTACTTTAGATTCTACATTATTACTTTGTGTTTCTTTAGTGGTAGTAAATTTTTACTCCTTTACTTATAGCTATCAATTTGTTGGTCTTAGCTTTTAGCTAGTATTTTGCTAATGTTAGCTTTTAGCTATCATATAAATTGAGMTTTAACACCTCTAGCAGCTCCTTCAACCTAAAATTTAATGTCTCTTTTTCTCCGGTTTGTTAATTATTCTGATCTTTATTGGTTTCGGCTGAGATTGTTAGCATTCGGCTGCGTCGAGGTTCCCTATCTGCTCATTCAGGATGTGATTTTACAGGAAAAAGGAGGGAAGGAGAAGAATGGAGGGACGTCGGGATGATTCCTGCAGTCCCTGCAGTCTGTGCTTTAATTGTTTCTTATTCTTAGAAAACACGGCTTCAGTCCTGCAGCAACAAAAAGCCGAACAAAAAGCTCCTTCGGCTGCTCTCCTCCTGTGTGTCGCTGCTCTCCGTCCTCCTCCATCTGTATTCTCATCAGGTGGTGCAGTGATATGAGATGCATGAGGCCGCTGTGGACGAAGGAGGAGGAGGAGGAGGAGGAGGAGGTGTTTATAGATAGCCTATCTCCTGAACGCAGCTCCTGATATCTGCACCGATAGATTCGAGCTCTCCTGCAGGAGATAAGTCAGAGCAGGAAGTGGAGGGGGGCCATTCAGGCCTGAGAGCACAGATTACTCTTCTGTCTGAGGAGACGTTTACATCCTGMGCTCCTCTTTCGGCTGCTTAAAGTGTCCTTCAGCTGATCCAACAGCTGTTTGTTCTGAGGCACGAGAAACAGAAACACCTATCCAGTTAAATTCTGCTGTGAACATCAGCCTGGAGGTTTAATCAGATCTCTGTATTTGTTTAGCTGGATGTTGTTGTTTGGGGGAAACAGGAAGTCCAGCTGAGGTCCTCACGCTGTGGGACACACGGATCAGATGACGCTGGGATTTTATGTTTGACAAAAGAATCTAAATGAATCCCATCCATAAATAAATAAAATAAAATAAAATAAAAACTCGGCTTCAGAGCAGCGGAGCTTGTTTTTCCTCAGGGCGCTGCTGCCCCCTGCTGGAGGAACCACATCGTTCCCACACAGAGCTGAACCACTTCCTGCTGTCAGAGCAGCTCAATATACTAATAATATATTAAAACAGCAAAACTGCATCGTTCTACAAAACAAAACAAATAATTATAAACAACAACGGAGTCCTTTAGTCAAACCAGTCGACCTTTAAACAATAAAAAAATAGAAAAAATCTGAAAAATAATAAGAAACCAATTATTTGTTGTTAATCCATCTAAACAAACTAAAACTGGTTCCAGTGACGTCAGACAAAATATTAAATAATTATACACACACACACAC
>NW_013952925.1:33278-35227 GCF_001266775.1 Austrofundulus limnaeus | reverse complement strand
TATTTATTTATTTATTTATTTATTTATTACATATTGTAGTTTTATTTTGTGACACATATTTTGTAAAGCTACTTTACATATTTCAGGGACTTTTATTTTGAACTCCCTTTTTATTTCATGCCGTTTTACTATTTAAAGTCGTCTGTTTATGTGAAATAAACCTGAATATTCAGAGTTTAAACAACGTTTCCACTCGCCCACACAAACTCCTGACAGCAAAGGTTCTGTAACAAACACGATCAGAACCAGAACTCCTCGGAGATGGACCGGAGTCACAAAATTGTGGAAAAATTTGAAAAATTTTCGACTTTAAATCAACTCCAACACATTTACACACAGAGGCAAAATTAACCAGGAAATCAAACTTAGCTGAAAACTGCAGCTCTAACATGTGAATAAGTTTGTTTTAATGTTCAAGTGAAGCTAAAGGTAAAGAGAAAAAAACAACTAAAAGCCAAAGTTAGCAGAAAGTTAAAGAAAAACTGAAGGAATAAAAGTATAAAAACCAGAGAAACTGATCTAAAGTTAAAACTAAATAAGATTAGAAACAATCAGGTTTTCTTCCAGCTCAGCTTGATGATTTCATTTCGTTTCTCTCTAAATAAAAACTGTTGTTTTGTTGTTTTCACAGTATTTTTTTTTCTTTTACTAAATGTAATTACAGACTTTCTTGCTGAACTAAAAGAATTCTTTAACTTCATTTTCTGGAAGAGTTAAAAAAATAATAACAATAAACGGCTACCAGTAAACAAGGCTCTTTTTGAGTTTCTGTTTTAATGAGTTTTTCAGGCATTTCTCTCCTATAATAAGATGTTTTTTTTGCCTTGTTTACTCCTCAGTATATTTCACAGTAAACTGCTCGTCCCGTCCACGGGTTTCTATGGAAACTGTGCAGATTTTTGTTTTTTCTGAGGAGGAAACACAACAGATGTGCAGCTGGTTGTGAGCAGAGAATAACAGCATCTATTTGTTTTAACTGGGACTGATAAAAGCAGAGTGTACTGGTGCAGAAAGTCTCTGCGCAGCTTTTACCACASTTACGGTAATTAACGGTATTCATGCTCTTTATTTAAGCAGCAGAGTTTTTCCTTTATTTTAAGACCTAATGTCTTCAGATGAACCGTGCTGTGTTTTAAGATGAGTCAGCAGTTTTATTATTATTTCTGCTGCAGTTACACCTGAACACACTGAGTTTTTGTCTAAAACGTGAGAAACTTTCTGCTCGTCTCGAGCCGAGCGCAATTCARCAGAAGGTTGGTTTTAAAAACGCAGAGCTCGTTCCTCAGTCCGGGCTGCTGCTCGGACGAACCGCTGCGCTCCGGGCAGAACTCCTCCTGACCCAGATTCGCACTGAGCAGAGAATAATTCAGCGTGTCGGTTCAGATCCACGTGTCCGGACCGAGACCTGAGTAAAACCTGGACAGAATCTCATCTCATCCAGTATAAATCTAAAATATTTCTGCTCCGTCGTGTTTTTACTCAACAGCTGTCTTCMTGCTCTTATTTCTGGAGCAGTGAAAACAAAAAAAAAGAGAGATCCTGTCAAATAAATCATTTTTCAGAGAATCCAGGTAAAAACAGCTTGTTTATGTCTAAACCTGGGGGTTTGATTGTAATTAACTTCGATGTTTCACGTTTAATTTTGATTAAAAACACAAAACGGCTGGTCACCGCTAACAAACACCAACTGAGCTCTACCTGGTGTTTCCTGCATAGAAACTGTAGCTGTGTATCCATTACAAATGTGCGCAAAACTTTGTCGATTTTCTGTTAATGTTGAAAAAACAGTTTCACAACTGCTGTTTCCATTAAGGAAGAAATGCTGTTAAAGTCACGCGTACGCGTGACTTTAACAGCATTTCTTCCTTAATGGAAATGTTATTAAAGTCACGTGAATACGTTTGTTCTCATGATAAGTCATTACAAACATGGCAGCGATGGATGTAAAC
>NW_013952925.1:24581-26071 GCF_001266775.1 Austrofundulus limnaeus | reverse complement strand
AACTTGCACAATTGGTGACTGACTAAATACTTATTTTCCCCACTGTATATTCAGTGTTTATCTGAATTATGTTCCAACTCTGGTCTTTTCAGATCTGTTCGAATATTTCATCTTTGAATGTGTGTCTTTGGGTTTTTGACACAAAAACACATTAAATCTCCAGAGCTCCCAGAGTTATCACAGTTACTAGAGTTAGCAGAGCTCCCAGAGTTATCACAGTTACTAGAGTTAGCAGAGCTCCCAGAGTTATCACAGTTACTAGAGTTAGCAGAGCTCCCAGAGTTACTGGAGTTTCTGACTCACTGAGTAAACGATCCTCAGCCCGTGTCTCAGACTCTTCTGATAAAACAAGCATGTTTCTGTGTTTTATTTAAAAATGTAAAACAATAAGAGTCCATCTGTTTCTGAAGCAGCAGAAACCAGAGCTCAGAGAACTCAGGTGTTTTGTGAATTTGGCTGCAGGTAATTAGAAACCAGAACAAACCTCTAGTTTTATTTTGCTAAAGAAAAACTCAGTTTTACAGTTGTTCCCCTTCAGACAGAGATCTGTTGTTTAATTCATGTTTGTGGCACATCTGCAGGAATGTGGGAGTTTTCACAGCTGAGTGAAGATCTGAACCTCCCTCCTCTCTGGAGACATGAGAGGCAGAGACGTGGACCTGCAGGGACAGGAGTCTGTCCTGCTGTGGGGACGTTGGGATTGTTTTAAACTCTGCTGTGTGTTCACTCGAAAAATAACTCTGCTTGTTTCTGCAGCTGATGTCTCCTGAAGGGATGAGCCAACATCAGCTAAAATGTTCATCTCATGGTGTTGAAGACAAGCTGAAGATAATCTGAAGACAAGCTGAAGATAATCTGAAGACGAGCTGAAGATAACCCGAAGACGAGCTGAAGATAATCTGAAGACGAGCTGAAGATAATCTGAAGACGAGCCGAAGATAATCTGAAGACGAGCTGAAGATAATCTGAAGACAAGCTGAAGATAATCTGAAGACGAGCTGAAGATAATCTGAAGACGAGCTGAAGATAATCTGAAGACAAGCTGAAGATAATCTGAAGACGAGCTGAAGATAAGCTGAAGACAAAAAGACCTGAAGTGTCACTTTAAGTAGCTTCAACCTGGAGAAGCTCCAAGAACCATGGAATTAAATTAAATTTTGTTAAAAACTCATGTTCTGTTTTGACATTTCATAAATGTTTAAAAATATTTAAATTTCACTGATTTGTCTAAAAGGTCCAAAATGTTGATTCTGAAACAAACGTCTCAGGTCAAACTTACAAAAATGTTTCTGCTTCATCAGTGCTGAAACCAAAGCTAAATGTCAGCTAAAAGTCAATAAAAGCACCGGCCAAATGTGGCTACAGTCTAAATGTCGCTAAACAACAGCTATAAGTCACTAAACACTAGCTAAATGTTGCTAAACACAGGCTAAATACTGCTAAACACCAGCTAAATGTCACTAAACACAGGCTAAATACTGCTAAACACC
>NW_013952925.1:19311-21216 GCF_001266775.1 Austrofundulus limnaeus | reverse complement strand
AAATATTTTTTATTGTAAAAAAAACATTTGAAAATTTGTAAAAAGCTGAAGTCACATCAGCTGAAGGAGCTGAAGATGGAAAACAGCTAAAATAAAAACCTGGAGAAAAGTTTTGATTGAATCCAGAAGATACTAAATAAAAACAGGTAAATCCTTCAGAACCGGACCTCCTCCAGAACCATGTGGGTCACCCTTTACTTCTCCAACAGATCAGAACTTTCTGTAAACAAACAAAGCCGGTTCTGATCCAGATGAAGCTCACCTTCTCCTCCACGGAGAACCTCCTGCTGTGCTGCGCTGCTCCTGCGCTCTGGTTCATCCTCCTGCTGCTCCGGTCCGGTCCGGTCCCGGATCCTCAGACTCGGGTCCTGGTGTCGGTGCTGCTCAGTGGGTGACGCGCGCAGACTGAGCGCGCTCCGTCGGATCCTCCCGCCTCCAGCGCGCCCGTCTGAACCAATGATCCAATCCGGCTCGGTTGGTTTGTCTCAGAACCTCCTCTGGACCCGAGCTGCTGGAGCAGAATAAAAAATAAACCCGTTTAATTCCACAGATTATATAATCTGCTGACAGCAGCTTCAGAGAGACCTTTGATGACGACGGTTCTGTTTGGGTTCTGTTCTAGAATGAAACAAAACATTAATTTATTTCAGTAAAATGTGTCCAGCATCAACTGCTGGCCCGCGGGCCACTTCTTGGACAACACTGTTGCACAACTTATCACTTATTATTTCATCAATTCTGCTACAATTTTATCTTTACTTTAATAAAAACACAAACAAACATCAGGTTGTGAAGTTCAGTCAGGAGTTTTGGGACTTTTGGGACAGGAAACGAGTCGTCGGTCAACAGGAAGTGAAGTTGAAACACATGAAGAAGAAAGTTTTACCTCCGAGCTGACCTGAAGGTTTATCTTCAGATCTGCCTCCAGAGAAAACAATAAACTAAATATTTCTGAATAAAATGGACGTCTTTAAAACACATCACTGCATGGATTCAGGAACACCTCCATTAAAGCTCTATCAGGCAAAGAAGAAGCCGAACAGAATCAGAACCTCTGCTGTCGTCTCTGACCCAAAGATCATTTCAAAAGAACAGAAACATGGAGAACTGTTCTGTTCTCAGGGCACAGATAAAAAGCCTCTCTGATGGTATGGGGATGCATTAGTGCCTCTATGTGCAGTTCACCCATCAGCAAAGAATCCAACAGGTCTGAGAAGATCTGATCCAGTCCAGAACTGTTGAACCGTTACAGTCCCCTGAATGAAAGAAGTCCTTTAAAACCCTACAGAACTGGACTCTTCAGGTCCTTTAAAACCCTACAGAACTGGACTCTTCAGGTCCTTTAAAACCATACTGAACTGGACTCTTCAGGTCCTTTAAAACTCTACAGAACTGGACTCCTCAGGTCCTTTAAAACCCTACAAACTGTACTCTTCAGGTCCTTTAAAACCCTACAAACTGTACTCTTCAGGTCCTTTAAAACCCTACAGAACTGGACTCCTCAGGTTCTTTAAAACCCTAAGGAACTGGACTCCTCTGGTCCTTTAAAACCATACAGAACTGGACTCCTCAGGTCCTTTAAAACCCTACAGAACTGGACTTTCAGGTCCTTTAAAACCATACAGAACTGGACTCCTCAGGTCCTGTAAAACCCTACAGAACTGGACTCTTCAGGTCCTTTAAAACCCTACAAAACTGGACTCCTCAGGTCCTTTAAAACCCTACACAACTGGACACTTCAGGTCCTTTAAAACCCTACAGGACTGGACTCCTTAGGTCCTTTAAAACCGTACAGAACTGGACTCTTCAGGTCCTTTAAAACCCTACAGAACTGGACTCTTCAGGTCCTTTAAAACCGTACAGAACTGGACTCCTTAGGTCCTTTAAAACCCTACAGAACTTGAC
>NW_013952925.1:15569-18039 GCF_001266775.1 Austrofundulus limnaeus | reverse complement strand
CCTTTAAAACCATACAGAACTGGACTCTTCATGTCCTTTAAAACCCTACAGAACTGGACTCCTCAGGTCCTTTAAAACCCTACAGAACTGGACTCTTCAGGTCCTGTAAAACCCTACAGAACTGGACTCCTCAGGTCCTTTAAAACCCTACAGAACTGGACTCCTCAGGTCCTTTAAAACCCTACAGAACTGGACTCCTGTAACTGTTTTAATGTTTATCTGGAGAGAAAAAAACGTGAATCCAGAGTCAGTTTGTAAAAAGAGGCCAGCTGTTTACGACTCATTAATCCCAGTCTTTCTGTCCTGCTGAAGTGTTTTAATCCCTGAAGAYTTTTATAATCTGATGCCAGAACAAAATGTTATATAACAAAAATTTTTTAAATCTATTCTTATTGTCATTTGTCTTTTCATGTCAGGTATTTCAAAACTCACTTTTAACTATTTTTATACCAAATTAGATCCAAACTTACATCGAGACGGCGGACCCTCCTCSATGCTTCTAACAGAATTATTCTGCTGACGCAGCAAAAAGCTGAGAGCCGGTCAGTCAGGGTGAAGAGCAGGAGGTCCTGGTCCAGGACCAGAGTCCCCCTTGTGTCAGAACCTGTCCATCCACCTGTCCGTCAACCAAACAGGAAGAAGGTAAAGCATAAATAAAACAGGAGTGGGCCACTTCTCCTTCATCAATCATGTTTCCTTCAGAGGCTGATGAGAAAAAGCTCTTTAATCCAATCAGCCTGAGCTGATAAATAAATAAAATAAACAAATAAATCTCAGCCTTCAGACATGACAAACGGCCTTATTTGTGTTTTTATTAGCAGCGACTGAAGGCGGCGCGACGCATCCAAATCATCCTGATAAAACCTGAGTAATCAGGTTGTATTTGCTGCAGAAACAGTAAAAATGTAAATCTGTAGTTTTATTCTAACCTGCTTTTAGTAAAGTGTTAATGTGACGTGACCCTCCACCAAAGCTCTGAACGTTTCAGCAGATTTCTCCCGACAGGAAGAAACTTCACCGACCACAGCAGCTCCAGAGCTGAAGGCTCAAAGTGAACTCGTTTATTTTCTGTTGGCAGTTCGCTCTCAGCTTAATCTCAGCAAAACTGCTGACTCATGCTTAAAGGAGGTAAATTAGAATCTTTGTCATGTTAGCACAATGAAGGAAATGACAAGAAAGGTGCAGAGAGAGATCGTCTACAGCCACCATGTTGATATTTAACTAAATATTTCACATTTACAGAGAGGCTGAGACAGAATGGTGGGTTAATGAGGGCTGACGTGTGGAAGGGATAGTGGGGGGGGGGTACGGTGGGGTTCGTGGTGGTCTTGTGTAAATTTAATATTGGACATAAATGAGGCCGTCACAGGCTTATAATGTGTTTAATAGTGGGCTGAACACACATCCCTGAGGAACCCCAATGTTAATGTTTGTAATTGAGGAAAACAGCAAACAGGACTGGGGAAAAATAAACTCATAAATAAAAAAGTGATAATTTTTTTTGTTTTAAAACAACAGGTTAATCTGAAATGTGTCAGAATCTTAACCAGTTTTCTCAGTATTTAAACCGTTATGTCCTCAGTGTAAAACAAACATTTACAGGCTCAGGTTTCTTTGAACAAATGCATTTCATCCAACAACTTTTATTTTTAGACATTTTAAATCGAAATTACTGATTTGCAGTGTTGACCAGCACTAATTTAAATATTAGTTGCACTAACCCTAAAGCACTAACTCAAATATTTAGGTCCCCTAACTCTAAAGCACTAAGTCACTGAAAAAAAGTAAAAGCTAATTCTAAAGAATTAAATAATCCAGTTGACACATAAAACCTTCTTTAGTCAACATGTGACAATATTTACTGTGCAGAATGTTGTCACTTAGTGCCCTTGGTGGGCCAAATGGGAATCTCCTGCAGGCCACGTTTGGCCCGTGGGCCTTGAGTTTGACACGTGACCTWGTAGATAAATGACAAATATGAACAAAACATATGAGAGCTTTCACCCTCAACTGTGAACAACAATGTTGATCAATAACATTTAAAGATCTCAGTTAGTGCTTCTAAATTTAGCCCACAGATTCAGCAAGTGCTAATCCACTAATGAATTAAAAAATAGCAAAAGCCCTAAAGCACTAATCAGGAAACTAGTTCCCCTATTAGTGCTTTAGGGAATTGTGCCCAACCACTGCTGAGTTTTAGTCATTTTGGTCAAAGTTCATAATAAAAATTATTTTGTTGTGGGATTACGTAAAATTTAAAGACCTCATATGACCCAAATGTGCTCAGATTATTTGTCGTGAACCACTCCAGAGTTTATCTGTGTAACCTGAGCAGCAGCCATTTTTATTTTGGCTCAGTTTCATTAGGAGTGGCGGCCATCTTGAACTGTCTTCAAAGGACAACCAGCTGTTTTTAAGTAAAATACGTTGACAGCTTTATGAGATATCTTAGTTAGTCGTTATAATGAAC
>NW_013952925.1:13428-15546 GCF_001266775.1 Austrofundulus limnaeus | reverse complement strand
TATATATATATATATATATACACATTTGTTTCAATAAAAGTTGATCAGGATCAAAGTCGTGTCACAAACATCTTGTTTCGTTCATCCGTCAAGCTTCTGTTTGAAGAGGAAACTCCTGCAGCTCTCCTTCACCTTTTCCCYCATGGATCATTAAATATGAAGCAGGTGGTCCCAGCAGCTGGTGGAGGGATTCACCGGGGAGCGAGCACCGACCAACTCGTCAAAAATCCTCAGCAAGTTTCTTAATAATGCAGCGAAAATGACAACTCTGTAATTAGCCACGCTGCACTTTTTATCCCTCCGTTCAGTCCATTAACTGACAACCCACATCCAGGGAGAGGAGCCGGACCTTCTGCAGGATCCTGGACCAGAACCGCTGACACGCTGTGGAGCGAGCCGGGCTGCAGGGCTGACAGCATGATTAATGCAGGACTCCGGTGAAGACTTTCAGTAAATTACAGGAACAGGAGTGAGACGTCTGATGAATCGAGAACAGAACCGGTGACACCACACAGGTTTTATAAAACACAAATTRTGTTTTGAGGAACGAAGAACGAACCGACACATACGGTTAAAGAAGAGCAGAACTATACCACGATGGGAGAAAACAGGACACATTTTTATATATTTATATTTATTTACATTCATTCAGKGGAGGAGACAGACAGGAAGTTAGAGACAACTAAAAGCTTCCCTAACGCTAAACCACTAAACATGAAAAAATAATCTGATGTTAATATGAACAGCTAACTGCTAAGTCAACTGTCACTAAGTCTTCATCACACGTCTTCCTCTCCTTGTAGCTGAAGACTGGTGAGACTGAAACAGACATGTCGATGTTAGCTGTTAGCTGATTAGCTGTTGGCTGATTAGCTGAACAAACAGGTTGTAGGAGAGTGGGCAGACAGGTAAGTAGGGATTTAGTGGCTAAACGCTAATCACTGGAGACGAGACATTTAACTTTTGTTTCAGACTCTGTCGATGTCAGTATTTAAGCTTTGTGGTCACAGTGTGAAGTTTCACAACAAAAGTGACTCAAACGTTCGGTGGCGTCTCTTTGTGAGGACGTTTTCTGTAACTGGTACAGTTTGTTGTTACGGCTTCACAGATCTTCGTTGGTATTTCAGAGGTTTTAGTACGAGAAGCTTCAAAGGATGAGGTTAGACAAACATTACCTCTGGTAAAGAAAGGCCTGGTATCCTGACAGTTTAAATCTATAAAACACAAACTAAAGCAAATATAATGGATTTAAAGCTTCTTGAGTGACAGAATCTCTTATTTTCTCTCGCTAGAAGGTAAAACGTCTCTGCTCTGACTCAGAAGCTGATTAATTAATCAGCAAACGTCTGAAACGTTTCATTTTTCTGTTATAAAACTTTGAGTCAGAACTTTAACACAGATGAAAGAGGTGGAGGTAAAAAAAAACTGATTCTGTTTCAAACCATCTGAATAAACTCCTGAAGACAAAACTTTGTTATTTTTTTCTTTATCTGCTCATTTCTAAATAATTAGTCTATAAAAAGTTAATTTTTAAAACGTCTCATGGTTCTGAAGCTGCAGACGTTTGTCAGAAAAGCCTGCAGCTGTTCTTGTTTCCAGCAGTGATYTCTGTTCCAAACACTTTGTGTTTCGTTCTTTTTCTTCCCCAAAGAAACGAGAATTAATGAGAAGCTGCAGCTGCTGGAGGCTGAGCTGGAATATACAGCTGAGGTTTATTTTAGCTGATGTCTGCAGGTGACACTCATCCAACCAACCATCCAACCAGTCATCCATCCATCCATCCATCCAACCAACCATCCAACCATTCATCCATCCATCCATCAAACCAACCATCTATCCATCCATCCATCAAACCAACCATCCAACCATTCATCCACCCAGTCATCCATCCATCCAACCAATTATCCATCTATCTATCCATCCATCCATCCATCTAACCAACCATCCAACCATTTATCCATCCATTTATCCAACCATCAATCCAGTCATCTATCCATCCATCTATCCATCCATCCATCTAACCAACCATCCAACCATTTATCCATCCATTTATCCAACCATCAATCCAGTCATCTATCTATCCATCCATCCATCCATCTAACCAACCATCCAACCATT